>NW_021564289.1:0-332 GCF_001605985.2 Dendrobium catenatum
TCGTCGAAAGCATCGCAC
This sequence comes from Dendrobium catenatum, assembly GCF_001605985.2. Lineage (NCBI taxonomy): Eukaryota > Viridiplantae > Streptophyta > Magnoliopsida > Asparagales > Orchidaceae > Dendrobium > Dendrobium catenatum. Next base: position 19 of record NW_021564289.1, read on the forward strand.
CGAGTTTCCTCTCGCTATGCTAAGAAAAGCATGCACAGGGGGTCCCTCGGCACGCTGCAAACGCCGAAAACAGGACTTTAGAGGGGGATTGCCCACCTCGCAGCGAGTGCCGCGACGAACTTCCTCCCACTGTGCTAAGAAAAGCGCACATGGATGGTTATTCGCCGCGATACAAGCATCAAGAATAGGTTTTCCAAGCTTTACGGCTTTATACCTTTGCAAGGAGTATCGACGAGGTTGACACGAGGATCAAGGCACAAGAGAGAAGCTCTTAATTATAATAATAAATTATATTTAATTGTAATTAACAATAA
>NW_021564290.1:0-226 GCF_001605985.2 Dendrobium catenatum
CTAGAGAGAGAGCTAGAGAGAGCGAGCAAGCAAGAGAGAGAGAGAGAGTGAGGGCGAGAGAGAGAGAGAAAGAGAGAGAGAGAGAGATAGAGAGAGACATTAAGAGAGAAAGAATGAGTGGGTGCGAGAGACCAAGAGAGAGAGTGAGAGAGAGAGAGAGAGAGTGAGAGAGAGAATGAGAGAACGAGCAAGAGAGAGAGAGAGAGAGCGGAAAGCGAGCTAGAGC
>NW_021564291.1:0-213 GCF_001605985.2 Dendrobium catenatum
GAATGTTAGAAGAAGGCATAAGCTGGTATGTAGACTCAGGTTTCGTTTAGGACGGCTTTCTTGATGCTTCTTAAAATAATTTTTTAGCAAAAAAATGATTTTTTTAACTAGAAAGCTGCCTTCAAGAAGCCGCGAGAAAGTCGTCCCAAACGGAGTCTCAGTAAATGAAGAGAAATGCTTCTTGACCTGCCCATCAGGAGAGATGGCCAAATA
>NW_021564292.1:0-204 GCF_001605985.2 Dendrobium catenatum
AAAAAATTGGTCAATCTCCACTTTTTGGTCAAAAACGGGTCAAAATAGGTTAATCTCAGGTTTCCGGATCAAAACGAGTTTTCGGGTAAAAAACGGGTCAATTTTGGGTCAAAGGGTCAACCCGAACCCAATCCGATTTTTTGAAACGAGCCGAATTGTTGAACCCGAACCCAACCCGTTTCGGGTCCGAGTTGACCCTAACCC
>NW_021564293.1:0-326 GCF_001605985.2 Dendrobium catenatum
AAGCAAAAGAAAGTAAAACACACCAAAAACTAAAAAAATTTAAAAAACAAAAACAAAAGAAAGTAACTAAAAGATCAAGTTTCATGCAGTTAAGTCAATCACACCCAATCAGGTCCTTAAAGAACTGAAAGTGTCGAAGGCCAGTGGTTTAGTAAAGATGTCAGCCAATTGATTTCAGTTGTCATATGGTATAACTCAATGTCTCCCTTAGTCACATGATCTCTAATGAAATGATGCCTAATGTCAATGTGTTTTGTCCTTGAATGTTGGATATGATTCTTAGATATGCATATGGCACTAGTGTTGTCACAAAAGATTGAGATGGT
>NW_021564294.1:0-278 GCF_001605985.2 Dendrobium catenatum
AAACTTTATCATATGCTTTTTCTAAATCAATAAATATAATATGTAGATCTTCTTTATTCTCTCTATATTTCTCCATCAAACATCTCAATAAATGTATGGCTTCAATAGTAAACATACCCGACATGAATCCAAATTGATTTTGAGAAACATTAGTATCACGTCACAACCGACGTTCCATAACTTACTCTCATAGTTTTAAAGTATGACACATTAACTTAATTCCTCTATAATTTGCACACTTATGTGCATCACCTTTATTCTTAAAAATATGAATTAAC
>NW_021564295.1:0-236 GCF_001605985.2 Dendrobium catenatum
TCCTATCTACCTACGATATAATTAACTACGAGGGCTTACGCTCGTAGGAGATTTGGAACTGCACACGCACCTGATTTTAAAAAACTGATTTTTCCAGAACCGCATTAGTTTTCTTTGGGAGAAAGAAAAGAATGATTGCCGCTATTACATTAGGAAGATTATCATTGAATGGTGTTATCTCCCTTCGGGGAGATACATTCTTCTTTGATAAGACTATTGGATGTTAATTCGACAAT
>NW_021564296.1:0-439 GCF_001605985.2 Dendrobium catenatum
TATTTGATTAATCAAAGATTTAAATTTAACTGCTCTACAAAATAGGTTTGTTGAACTTCAGGGATTTAGCTCGACCCTTAGGTTTATGAGCATATACGATTTGCAAGGTTCTTCTCAAAAGCTCCTCTCTCAAAGTTCCTACTTCAGTCACACGTTACTCTCTTAATTTTCATTAATCTTAAAATATAGCTTAAGTATTAGGCTTTAAGAAACCCTAAAAATTCAATATAGTCATTACTGTTCACGCAGTATGATTTGGGTTCGTATAGTATGACCAGTTTAAAACTAGTCTCGTCTAGTACAATGTAAACAAAAGTTCAAAAGAACTATTCAAATTTTACGAACACATCGTACAGTACGATCAATAGATCGTCTAGTACGATCTATTTTATTTCCTCTATTAGTACGGTACGATTCCTAGGACAACTGAAAATCATCA
>NW_021564297.1:0-255 GCF_001605985.2 Dendrobium catenatum
CAAACTAGTATGGTGCCACGAAGGGCGTACTCCACCATTAGCGAATAGGAATCAGGATGGTGCCATGAATGGCGTACTCCACCACTAATCCCTGGGTCAAATGCCAGGGTGGTGCCACGAAGGGCGTACTCCACCACTAGCGAGGTGCGATCCTAAGGGAGGGAACGATCCGACCCTAAGGAGAAGGCGAAAGAGCATTAACAGGTGAAAGAACTTAGAAAGGAAAGAATCGAGTGGCGCATCAAGAAAGGGAAA
>NW_021564298.1:0-257 GCF_001605985.2 Dendrobium catenatum
AACTCACACATGTTTCAACTGAAAATCAACTTGTAGATATTTTTAGAAAACCTTTAGCCTTTGATACCTTCAGTACTTTAAGAACAAGGCTTGGTGTTATTGTTTTGAATGCCTAAACAAAATGTCTTTGAAACATTGATATTTATGTTTTCTAAGTTTATTTGTTTTTGTTTTATTTTTATTTTTGTGTGTTTTAAATGATTTTGTTTTTGAGTCTATAGTTTGTTTTATGTTTTCTGTGTTTTTGAATGTTTTGT
>NW_021564299.1:0-252 GCF_001605985.2 Dendrobium catenatum
GACAAATTAGGTGTTCTACCTTTTAGCAACTTATAGGATATTTTATTTAAATTCGATCTCACTTTCACCCTATTCAGAACATAACATGCTGTGCTAACCGCCTCAGCCCAAAAATATTTAGGAATGAGTATTCTGCCAACATTGCTCGGGTGGCTTCTATTAATGTTCTGTTTTTCCTTTCTACTACCCCATTTTGTTGAGGGGTTCTAGGTGCTAAAAAATTGTGATCAATCCCTTTTTCTTTACAAAAAT
>NW_021564300.1:0-474 GCF_001605985.2 Dendrobium catenatum
TCTCCCTCTCTCTCTTTCTCTCCTCAAGGCCTTCTCATGTCAAGGAAGCAGCCAAAGGTCTTTAAAAATGTTGAACAAGAGCTGTTAAATAGATAAGCTTCAAAGGAGCTCATTAATTGCAAGTTACTGACTTTATCGTCCAGAACGATATGGACATCGGCTTGGCCGATCAGTACAAATCTCAGAATATTGACCAGAGCATCGCCCTGGATGCACTCCTGGACGATTGAAAAATGGCTTGATCGTCCCGGCCGATATCACGATCATCTCGGCCGATCAGTTTAAATTAGAGGAAAATCATCCTGAGCAACGCCCTGGATACAAGCTGGCCGATATTTATCGTCCTGAAGTAACTTAAGGTTCTTTACTGGATCGTCCTGGCCGATCCTGCAATCGTCTAGGATGATATGATCATATCAATCATCCTTAATTACTCGCTTGATTTCCTGATCAATTAAGGCATAATTTGAGAAT
>NW_021564301.1:0-270 GCF_001605985.2 Dendrobium catenatum
TTTCTTCTAGGTAGATCTTTCACCGGTCCTAAGGTTTATAGTTCTTAGAACAATTTGTACTTAGAACCAGTAGAACCATTCTCCTTGAAAGAATCGGTTTTCCCCTTCATTAATACAACCTTTTTAAAATTTAAACTAATCTCAAAAGTAGGAGTAATAATTTCCCCACAAATACCTCCCGTTCCATCAATAGTATCCTCCATTTCAATAGTTCTCATAGCAATATTTGAAGGCAATACAGAATTTGGTTCATCAACTCCCTTTGACTCA
>NW_021564302.1:0-315 GCF_001605985.2 Dendrobium catenatum
TGACAAAAAGATTGAGTGGCAGTCTAATTTGGACTATATATACAAAAGATATGAAAAACCGCCCAAAAACTGCAAGTATTCAATTCTGTACGCAGTGGATCGTCCCGTACGATCGTGGATCATCCTGGACGATTTTACTTAAATGATTTGAAACGTCCCCATTTGTATATGTATACAAAAATGTCTTCGTACAGCTGATCGTCCCGTACGAACTAGGTTCGTCCGGTACGAACGGTTATTACTAGGTCGGTTCTAGAAACTGCTGAAAACTATTCTAGGTCGGTTAATCATTTGGATGAAAATTTATTCGTCTGG
>NW_021564303.1:0-257 GCF_001605985.2 Dendrobium catenatum
ATAATAAAGCAAAGTACTTTTTCTCAATCATGGAATTCGAAATCAAGCCTTTGAATTCATCAAATAGTAATGAGTTCTCTAAGTTTTAAAAGTTTTGAAAAGAGGGGATAGCTTGCCTTTTTAGTGGGCTCATTTTATGCCTCTTGAATCTTTGATTGGCTCTTTGAACATCTTTTGATTTTTGATATACAATTGTGTATATTTTTTCTTTTTCAATTTTGCGTCATTGGCCTCTTTCCTTTTTAATTCTTGCAAGC
>NW_021564304.1:0-909 GCF_001605985.2 Dendrobium catenatum
GAATGTGATAGAAGAAATCTTAACTACTTTAGTTTTGCCTTGATTTATGTTAGAACATTGCGTTTAAGAGAATTAAAAAAAGCTAGCTTTGAGGTTATAGGAAAATGTTCATTATAAGGCATAAGTTGTAGAGAAGACTTACCTAGATGATCTTTTGAACTGGTATTATGTTGCACAACCTATTCCAATACTAATATGATCCATTGTAATTTTCAAGAATTTAAGGGTTATAGCACTTTCAACTTATGCAATAATTCTTCGTTTAGGACAACTCTTTTGTTGCTTTTTAAAAGAATTTTTTAATAAAAAATATTTTGAATCAAAATTTTGTTAATAGAAAACTATTGTAAAAAGCAGTAAAAAATTATCTTTAAAAAATTTATCGCTAGCTCAATTTTATACATCACCTATGTTTTATAAGAGTTTGCAATGCCCACTCTTTCATGAGAAATTATTCTGTGCGGAGACCGGACGGCGAGAACTATCTGGATTTACTACGATTTTACTGTCCTTTTGTAAATACTCAACAAAATGACAGCAGTTATCTCCGAAGCTTACACTGATGATTGCATAGGACTCAAAGCGGAAGGATATATGGTGTACACCAACTCTTACGGACCGTTGTGGAAGACTCATCATATACACTATATGTCATCTACAAGCAGAATACCAAAAGACCACATCAAAAGCAAGCTTCTACGAGTAACTGTAGGAAACCCTCCATACACTTAATATGCCATCAACAAGAAGAATGCAAGGGAACTATGTTAGACCGGTCCAGTGGACCCCGAGTCGCGAAACAGGCGACTTGTTTCGCCTGGGCGGAAGCCGCGCGAGACGCGCGCCTTGCGGGACGGTTTCGGGGAGGAATTTTGAGGGAGTTTAGGAGGGAAATTGATTGTAGGGACT
>NW_021564305.1:0-228 GCF_001605985.2 Dendrobium catenatum
AATGTCAGACGAATTCTTTCACTATTGATTCTGGGGCATCACAATTGGTATCAGAGCAAGTATAGTGAAAGGATTTGATTAATAGTTTGATAGAATGAATTCATTCTGCATATATAGTGATTGACATGTGATTGATTGCATTGTGTGTATGTATGGATTTCGACGAGTTTTGTTTTGGATTTGGATTTGGATAGAATTGTTTTTGTGTTGTTTTTGTCTCGCACCTGT
>NW_021564306.1:0-309 GCF_001605985.2 Dendrobium catenatum
ACCATGATCTTGGCGCATGTTTTTTGCTGATGATATTTTTCTTGTTGATAAAACTAGAGTGGGAGTTGAAGGTAAACTCGAATTATGGAGGTCAACCTTATAGTCTCTAGGTTTTCATTAGAGCAGATATAAAATCGAATACATGAAGTGTAACTTTAGTAGTAATAGATCTAGTGGGAGTTTGGTGACTTTGAGCAATCAAGTCATTAATAAGTGTACTCATTTTAGATATCTTAGGTCTATTGTTCAGAGTGATGATGAAATAAATGGAGATATTATTAGTAGAATTCAAGTTGGATGGTTGAAGTG
>NW_021564307.1:0-777 GCF_001605985.2 Dendrobium catenatum
AACGTTGAACTTTGAAATGGTGAGTACCATGCGTTGGAATTTGCTATTTATGGCTTCGTCCTTGATTAGGGCTGTAGGTGAGTCGAGGGGATTAGTGAACCGAGCTGTTTCATGATCTGACTCGAATTCGGTTCGTTTATAGACTCACGAGCCAAACTTATCGAGCTCAAACTCGAGCTCATTTACCAAACTCGGGCTGATTTATCAAATGCCCATGTCCGTTTAGCTGGATTCACTATTACTATTTTTAAAATAATTTTTATTTTATTTATTAAATTTGAATGCGCTTAATATGCCTAAAAATTTATACTAAATGTTTTAATCTTCTTGCTTAATCCCACTCGAATTCGTTCTAGCCAGAGTCATAAGGCGCGAGGCGTTCGCATCTGCACGTGCCTCATGTCGCATGCCAATGGGACCAGCGCGGAGAGGATGGAACGGACGGTTTAGTTCGAGCTCGCGAGTTTGAGTGACTGGCAATTTCTCAGCGTCTCAACTTGAGTTTGATTCGAGTTCTAGCTTGGAATTGGACTTCCGAGTCGAGATCGAACACCCGATGACTTGAATTCCACTTGACTCGTTTACACCCCTATCCTTGATGTATGCTAAAATATCTAACCTTTTTTTTTCTTTTTTTTTTTTATTTAATAGGGCTTTTTCCTCTGAAAATTTTTTTATCATTTCTTAAAACATTATATGTTAAGATTTCAATGTGTTTATTCTGCAAGGTGAAATTGATGTTCCTATTGATTGGGGCAATTTATCCTAAGTAATTTG
>NW_021564308.1:0-247 GCF_001605985.2 Dendrobium catenatum
GAATCATTTCCTCGTTTTGCTTCCGTAAAAATAACTCTATCTCGCATCTTAATCCAAAGCGAGATAAACTATAAGGTAATGCACCTTTTTTCCTCAACCCAATTCCATTTCATATTTTCTCTCGTCAACTTCTACAACAAACAAACATTCCACTACTTTCTAGCTAACATGAGTTTTAACTCGGACCACTCTTCCATTAGATCCTTTGTATTTAAGCAAAAAGTAGAAATCACCAAGCATGACATTG
>NW_021564309.1:0-355 GCF_001605985.2 Dendrobium catenatum
CTACTCCAAACTTTTAACCTTAAAATAATAATAATAATAATAATAATAATAAATCATTTATGTGATGATTAAGGGTTTGTAGAAATGAGCTGAATTTATCATTTTTTTTTACATTCAAATTCACAAGGCTTTATTTGGATTGAAGGAAAGTGGAGGAAATGTAATAAAATCTCACTAATGTATTTGTTTATTATGAGTTTCTAACTACTGATTTAAGCTTTTTTGTTTTTAGATTTTTTTGTTTCACTCAAATCTTTAGTATCCACACAAAATATTGGCCATTAAAAGAGAAGCATAAAATTATGCGTTGCATAGATGATGATGCTTAGGTGGATGAGTGACTTTACTCTTAATA
>NW_021564310.1:0-249 GCF_001605985.2 Dendrobium catenatum
TGAAGTTGCATAGTTGACGGCTTCCTTCTTAAATTATATGTAATAATATTAGCCTTAACATGAATGCAGGAGTATTTGTGGACTTGAATGATAGCAAAAAATTTATTATAATCGTTGTGGGTTCCAAATCCTATTTTACACTTACTAACTCTATCAACTAGTGGCAGTTTGATCGAAGAATAATTTTGTTAAACAAATAGACACTTCACAACTAGATAAAAGGTAATTAATTCGCAGTTAGAGGTGCAT
>NW_021564311.1:0-447 GCF_001605985.2 Dendrobium catenatum
AGTCTTCTGGATATCTTCTCCTTGGACTCCTTGGATCCATCCTCCTTGGAATCCTTGGATCTCTCCTCCTTGGACTCCTTGGATCCGTCGTGGCTTGAATATCCAAACGAAGAGACAATTCCCCAGTATGGGGGTATTGCTTTTTCTTTTTGGATATCTAAAGCCATCCAGCTCGATCTTCCAAATGGAAGAAGACTCTCCCCTTAGGGATGCCTTCTTCTTTTAAAATCCGAGCTGGATAAGAATATCCCAACTCAAAAGTTGTTTTCACAACTCTTAACAATTATTACATACAAATTTATATTTATTGAAAAGCAGTAAATTCTAAATCACCTGCAAGGTTATCCTAATAATCATCCCAAGCAGTTTATAAAAAATAAAAGTGCTAACACCATTGACCCTGTGCCAAGCCATGCTCTTAATTTTGAGGGCTAAGCAGCTCCATCT
>NW_021564312.1:0-246 GCF_001605985.2 Dendrobium catenatum
TTGGACACGGCAAAGCCGTATCTGACACGTATCCGTGCCGTATCGGAGGCGTATCCGTATATGATACATGTCCGATACAGCATGCCTTATAAATAGGCGTATCCGTGCAACATAGACCGAAACCCAAGCAAGGGGAGCACTGCCCTCAGCAGGCTCGATCAACAACAATAGAACCGGATTGATCAACACAATCGGATTCCACACAAAACTAACACGAAGCGATCATTTTGTGTTGGGGATGGAAGT
>NW_021564313.1:0-280 GCF_001605985.2 Dendrobium catenatum
TGAAGGGATTGTCTATTTCAATATATTTTCTTAAAATCGTGTAATTGCCCTTGTGCCCCCTTTATAAAAGATATGTGATTTGTTGCCACCTTTTAAAAAAATTATCAACTATGAAAAAGCTAGTTTTATGATTGTTACAACCTAAAAAAATGTTGATTTTTAAGAACTATTAATTGCTCTGTAATTGCCTGCTCATGTTAGTGGACGAGTAATAACTTAAAACCATGTGGAGGAGAGTTGGAAGGGAAAGAGCAAAACTTTTACCTCTTCCATGCATATA
>NW_021564314.1:0-270 GCF_001605985.2 Dendrobium catenatum
TCAGCTTCCTTCACCTTCACCTGATAGTATCCGAATCGCAAATCAATCTTCGAAAACACAGAAGATCCGAAAAGTTGATCAAATAAGTCATTAATCTGAGGCAAAGGATACTTGTTCTTGATAGTGACTTTGTTCAAATCTCGGTAATCCACACACATACTGAGTATACCGTCCTTCTTCTTCACAAACAGAATAGGTTCTCCCCAGAGCGAAACACTAGGACGGACAAAACTTCTGTCAATCAACTCCTGAAGCTGAACTTTCAACTCA
>NW_021564315.1:0-363 GCF_001605985.2 Dendrobium catenatum
AACTTCTTTAACCTCTACATTACGAGGTTCTATACTCTCACTAATTTCACAATTTTCAATGAACCTAACATTTCCAGTTTCAACAATTTTCGTACTATGATTAGGACAATAAAATCTATACCCTTTAGATTTTTCTGGATAACCAATGAAAAAACCACTAGTTGTTCTTGAATCCAGTTTTCTTTCATGTAGATTATAAATTTTTATTTTCGCTGGGCAATCCCAAATATGCAGGTGCTTTAAACTAGATTTTCTTCCTGTCCACAGTTCAAAAGTGATCTTTGAAACTGCCTTACTAGGAACCATGTTTAACAAATACATAGCGGTTTTTAAAGTATGCATCCACAAAGATAAGGGTAAAGA
>NW_021564316.1:0-1325 GCF_001605985.2 Dendrobium catenatum
GAATAACAAATGCTACAACACACTTGCAGTCAATAAAGAATCAATGGTTATGAAATATATTGATTCGCTGTAGGTAAAGATAAAAGATCTGCAGTGCATACAATCTCTCTACTGACATAGATGCATGTACAACGTGCCACCCCTGTGTAGATACATAAAGACTGCAGTAAATGCAGTATCCTGTAGTCAACTTCAGTCTAAGGATAAATACATCTACCTCCAGCAGTAGAGGTTGTATTGCAAAAAACCAAAATCACAGCGGAATGCACAAAGAATATAAGTTCCTACAAGCTTTTACAACCCAAGGCAGGAGATTAGTTAGTGCACTATGATCCACCTACGAAAAGCAACGAGTAGTGCACGACAGTCTACCTGTATGAAGCAGCGAACAACTCTATTCAGAAACTGTTACGCCACGCCACCGGATCCGCAACTCCTATGCAAGCGGATAGAAGGCGTCTACGAATACTTTCAAAGTATCCCCGCACGTGCACCGTAGTTTGTATACACATAGGTACACTAAAGGGAAAAATACAATCTCAACTCGCAAGGGCCCCGACGAGCGTGTTATTGGTACACACGTGACGTCTAGGGATGCTGCGTGAGTTATTAAATTTTAAACCCAATCCTCCTTAGCAAGTAAAGAGGAGACGACAGGGTTTAATTATAAAATGCCCCCAAACTCGCATGGGCCCCGGCGAGCGTGTTATTGGTACACACGTGATGTTTAGGGAAGCTGCGCGGGTCGATAAGTGAATTCAAGTTCGAACCCGATGCTTCTATACGGGTCGATAGAAGTCGACAAGGTTCAAACAATCAAATAAGTATACGGTGATGGTGACCGGTATATTTGATTTAATACATCCATATTAGGCCTTCAAAGGTCTATAACAATACTAATTCACTAATAAGGGCATAAAACATACGAAATCTGATCCTCTATCGATAATTCGATAGAGTTGACAAGATTCAATCAACAAAAGAGAAATGATCCCAAACACCCCGATGATGGCCGCGTTGATTGAAGATCTCAACCGGAGGGGTTAATGTTAGGGGGCGGAGGCCGGGGCCGAATTTCCGGAGCCCACAACATTGCTTCCTCATTAAAATTTGGCAAAAACAGTAACCATGACTCAAAAAGAAACCACAGAAACTCGTCCCCATCCAAAGAGAAGACTTCTAAGACAAAGGGTACATTATGAGGAGCAAAGTGGTAAAAAAAATTCGGAGATCTTTAGAATTTTGCAGTATTATGACCCAAAAGGGCACAAAGACAACTTGGGCTACCAATGTACTCGCCAACAGTTGGTTAGCTAAGGAGTCAC
>NW_021564317.1:0-803 GCF_001605985.2 Dendrobium catenatum
AAATGATAAATTAGAGGCTGATTTACTTGAAGTTATTGACAAAGTACATGTTGATAATAATTTAAGAAAAGGTGCTGATTGTCTTATTGATCAAAATCTGGATCATAATCTGATTGATGGATATTAATTAATTAATGTCAGATCCAATCTGATCGTATGTGTGCCAAACTTGTGTTGCTTGGATATATCTTATGAAAGTTTATTATTGAATTTTATATGAGTTTAATTTATTTGTTACAGGCTAAAGATATTTGATTTAAATTATTGTTTTAATGTTTGTGTTTTAATAAAAAAATTTATTTTAATTATTTTAATTTTTTATTTTTAAGTTTTATAAAACATTCGTGATCAATAACTACAAGTATGGTTTGAAGATAATAATCAACCAATCCCGAGCTTCTAAAATTAATGCATTTTTTTGAACATAAGGGGTAAAATAAGTGCATAAAGCCTTAATTTTATTTTTATTTGGATATAATTAATTCAAATTTTTAAGAATAAAAGTAATTAAAGACCTTAAAGTACTTAAAACCTTTAATTAATAAGTCCTATGATTATTAAATTAATAAATTTATTTACCCCTTAAGGGACAAAGTAAAAAAAAGTGAGGAGAGAGAAGCTCTTGGGAGAGAGAGAGGTTGATGGAAGATTTATGAGGTTTCTTAAATTTGAATTGGGGTTTCTTGGTTTGTAGCTGGTTAGGTCGTTATGTTAGGAATGTTCGTTAGTCATTTTTTGTTAGAGGGCGATCTATACCCGGTGGTTGTTTAGGTGAGAATCCCTTAGAGTGGGAGGTAAGAAAA
>NW_021564318.1:0-298 GCF_001605985.2 Dendrobium catenatum
CTCAAAATTGGAGCTTGTATGAGTTTAGGTAGCCGAACTGGCCGGCTGACCGGCCAGCCACCGGCGGAGCAGCCTGCACTTCCGCGGGTTGAATGGGCGCTGCCCTCCGGGCGCGCAACAGTTATATGAATTTTTTTAGTGGGCACCACTCAATTTTTTTTTAAATTCAAAAAATTATGGAAAATTCTAGAAAATTTTAGAAAAATTTGGAATATTTCGGAAGCTTATCCTCTTCTGAAAATGCTATAAATACCCTTTTGGGCTAGGGGAAAATTGCCCCTTTTTCTTTCTTCTCCCT
>NW_021564319.1:0-211 GCF_001605985.2 Dendrobium catenatum
ATTTTATTTAAATTTGATCTCACATTCACCCTATTCAAAACATAGCATGCAGTGCTAACCGCCTCAGCCCAAAAATATCTAGGAAGTGAGTATTCTGCCAACATTGCTCGGGCGGCTTCTATTAATGTTCTGTTTTTCCTTTCAACTACCCAATTTTGTTGAGGGGTTCTAAGTACAGAAAAATTGTGATCAATCCCTTTTTCTTTACAAA
>NW_021564320.1:0-344 GCF_001605985.2 Dendrobium catenatum
AAGTTTGTTAAAATCGAAGACCGTTTGGTAACTCAAATTGCGGTATGAACTTTCCAACATCACTTTGGGTGCTTGATTTGGGCTCATTTGGGCTCGGATTGAGTTGAATTTGGTGTCGTTGGGTTCGTATTTCCCAGACACTCAGTTTGACTATAAGTTTGCTGAAGTCGAAGTTCAGGTGATCCCGGATTTAATTTTTGAAATTTTCAAATTGATTTTGCCTCGAGATTCGTGCCCGACCAAGATAATTTTTTGATGATATATCAATTATTACTTGAAGTGCTAGAAATTTTACATCTACATTATAATATTATCTATGTATGTATTTAATAAAGCATAATTGG
>NW_021564321.1:0-346 GCF_001605985.2 Dendrobium catenatum
GTGAGATATTATCTCTTCAGTCTCTACACAGCATAAAAGTTTTGATAAAAAAATTATACTCAATTTGATCACAATAATTTTCTCTTTCAAGATTACCTTTATTCCTATGTGATGATACTTTACTATGCTTTCGATAATGATTTTCGAGATGATAAAACAACTAGATTTTTATAAGGAGAGTCATCAATCTCTCGCTTGATTACTAACAATAAACCCTATTATTAAATTTTAAGTGTTCGTCTATGGACACTCGACTTCTGTAATTCCTTGACGGGATCAAAGTTTCATTTAAGACTTCTTTCTTACTGCTTTTTAAAATAGCTTTTTAGTACAAAATTTTTTAACT
>NW_021564322.1:0-396 GCF_001605985.2 Dendrobium catenatum
GAAAATTTATTCGTCTGGACGAAATTTTTACAGAGGATCGATCATCCTGGACGATTATTAATTTTATCTGGACGAAAATTTTCCAGAGGACCAACCGCCATGGACGATAATTTAATTTCGTCTGGACGAAAATTTTCCAGAGACCAGATCGTCCTTGACGATTATTAATTTCATCTGGACGAAAATTTTCCAGAGGACCAATCGCCATTGACAATAATTTAATTTTTCCTAGACGAAAATTTTACAGAGAACCAATCGTCCTGGACGATTGTAAAATTCGTCCTGGATGAATAGGACTTAGAAAAATTTTAAAGCAAGTTTCTATTCGTTCCATGTGCTCAATAGGAGATAACTGTCTTATCGTCCCGTACGAACGTATATCGTCCAGTACGATCA
>NW_021564323.1:0-252 GCF_001605985.2 Dendrobium catenatum
TTTTTGCTTCCGCACTTTTAATTCCGCATTTTTTTTTTGTGGTGTGATTTTGGTTTATGCAATTTTTATTCTTTGTGAAAAGAAATTTTAAAATACCAATTTACCCCCTCTTGATTAGCTTGGGACTAAGTTCATAAGGGCTTAACATCCCTAACGAACTTTCATAGGAGAGTGTGAAAGGATGAAGGGTTCTCTGCCCACACTAGGAGAGTGTGAAAGGATAAAGGGTTCTTTTCCCACACTTGGAGAGTG
>NW_021564324.1:0-427 GCF_001605985.2 Dendrobium catenatum
CTGATATGCCAATTTTGAAGGTATGCTTTTGTTGTCCCAGTGTTTGATATTTATTTCTTCCTACATATGCTGATGGAAATCTTCTGTTTAAACTGCAAGAGGCTTCTTAGTTCTCGTTCGCTGAGGAATTTAAAGATGATGCAAGAACCATCTCTTTGATAACCAAATTTCATCCTTCTAGTTTAGCAATTTAATAAGCTTTTTTTTTCCATTGAACATTTGCTGTCGAAGAGATGGTTGATTTGGTTGCTTGTAGATAGAAAATATATTTTAACAAAAATGATGACATTTGTTCAATTCCATCATTTGGTTGCATGTTATTAGAAATCAACCAGGATTTTAAACTTTGCAAAATTCTCACATGTAATGATTTGATCTTTCATATACAAATGTTTTGATTAAAAAAATATATTTAAGTATATATAGT
>NW_021564325.1:0-232 GCF_001605985.2 Dendrobium catenatum
TTAATGTTTGTGATGTTTAGAATTCTTATGTGAATTCATTGTTAGTGTCCTTTTGTATTCCCTTTTCATACCTATAAATATGAGGGGCTTGTAATGTTTAAAAAAGTTGAATGTTATGTGATTGATTTTTGGAAAATGTAAACCAGTGGGTTTCGTTGGAAAAGCTTGCGAGCTTTGTCCACCTTCTTTCTCATCCTCTCCGGAAATCTTGCGAGCTTTTTCCAACCTTTCT
>NW_021564326.1:0-233 GCF_001605985.2 Dendrobium catenatum
ATTAAGGTTGTGATATCACTACAATTGAGGTCGGCTCACTTGTACACAAACACAAGTATTCCTTGGGAGCTAAGATGTTCGACAAAATTACTTGTGAATAATACTATCGATTATGTAGAAGTCTCTAATGTATGCAAAATGTCATCTACAAGCAAAATATAATTACTTCGACAAACACAAGAGCATCAACAAGCAAAAGGCAGGAGATTAGTTAGTGCACTATGACCCGCCTA
>NW_021564327.1:0-255 GCF_001605985.2 Dendrobium catenatum
TTGATGAGCCAAACCAGAGTACAGAGCAAAGCCAATCTGGTCGTAGACATCTGAGCCGCTCGAAGCTAATGAAGAGTTCATCGACGAAGAATCATATTGCGTTCACAGGTATGTCAGAGATATGTTAGCTCTCACTAGGTTCGAGCTCGTCGTTATTGCTGCGCACTTCTCCATTGACCTGAAACAGATGAGGAGTCGGGGAGGGTGACTGGGAGGACAGCACCGCTTTGCGTTTATCAGAATTAGAACAGTGAG
>NW_021564328.1:0-319 GCF_001605985.2 Dendrobium catenatum
TTGGTACATTTCATCCCTATCTAATAAAGAAAATCATCAAAAAGAGAAAGAAGCAAAGTTAGAAGAAGGGCCGTCAAAAATCAGTTCACGGGTTGGGTTTGGATCGAATCCGGAATTGATGCGACATTAGTTGACCTGACACAAACCCGACCCGTTTTTGCAAACCTATACGCCTAGGACAAACGTGACGGGTAGTTCGGGTAGCAAACACGGTCAGCAGGTCATTCCGGATCATTTTTTGGGTTTTCGAGTTGACCCGAATCCAACCTGATTTTTGAAATGGGTCGGTTTGTTGAACCCGAATCCAACCCGTTTCACA
>NW_021564329.1:0-1502 GCF_001605985.2 Dendrobium catenatum
AAGTGGCCAGGGAAGTATGGAGGTACAACAGGAGGTGTATCTAAATGTCCCTGACCCTGACCCTGCTCTGGGGAATGTTGCTGGCTCCTAGCAGGTGGTGGCGGTGGTGGTGTAGGTTGATCTGGTGGAACTGAAGGCCCCTCAGCTACCTCAGCCTGTGTTGGTCTGCTAGCAGTAATCTTCTTCCGACGGAACTTTGAGGCAAATGATTTACAAGGAGGATCGTCGCTTGAAGCCATCAGCAATATTAAAAAAAAACAATTACTAATTAAAGCATTGAAAATAATTAATAAAGCAGGTAATGAATTACGAGAAGCAGTTAATAAAGCAGTTAATGAATTATAAAAAGCAGTTAATAAAGAAGTTAATAAATACAAGTTGGCAAATAATAATTTCAATTCTTAGAATTCAAAAAGTAATATTAAAAATATTACAAAACATTAAAATTCTACAATTCTAATTTACAAAAACTAATCATAATTATCAAAACTATTTTCATTGCTCTCAAGGGTATCTTCACTTTCATCCTCGTTCTCATCTTTGTTCTCATCTTCGCCTGAACTATTTGAGCTATCCACATCTTCTAACTCCATTTCAATAGTAGAGGTTATAGTTGTCATCTCCTCAATTTTAACAGGACTACAATTTGACATCTCATCCTCTTGATGTGCAGTTGCTACAATGTAGTGTTGATCAATTATTCTCCGTGCTTTTGTTTTTATGACAGCTAGCCAATCTTGTTTGTCTCTACGACCACTGGATATTTGCTGAAATAAACTTGAATAGCTTGACTTGCTAACACAAATAGATCAAACTTTTCGTATCATCTACTATGTTTAACATCTACTAAACCATACGCAGGATGAACCCTTATACCTCTATTCTGTATTGGATCATACCATTGACAGTTAAATAAGCATACAAAGTTCTCATCTTCACCTGGGTATTCCAAGTCAAGGACCTCATTCAGAATATCATAATAATCACACTCATCTTCTTCATGAGTGTTCCCTCTAACACATACTCCATAATTTTCAGTTTTTCTTCCTTCACTCTACGATTTGGTATGAAATCTGAACTCATTAACTATATATATTGGCCAAGTTTTTACTTTTCACATTGGACCCCATGCTAATGCTTGCAAACCTTTATCGAAACATTTGTTATCAGGATTTTGTATCTAAAAACATTTTCAAATATTAGTATTTTTTATAATAAATAAGATTTAAATTTATAAAAAAAATGTGCTCACATATGATCTGAACCAAGTTGGAAATTTATTTGCAACAGCTTGCTCAATATCCCTCGAATCTGTCAAAGGCAAATCGCTTCCGAAATACTTGGTGACAAATAATACTTTAGTATTTTAAATAAATATTACTAATTAATTATTAACATTATGCAAGAACTTACTCTAAGATTGGCTCAACTTCTTCACAATTCAGTAGTACATACAAATTCACTATATTTATTTCTAAATCGTTGAGATATCTTTCAACACA
>NW_021564330.1:0-511 GCF_001605985.2 Dendrobium catenatum
GGTGTCAGTCCTGCACCTGGTAACAAACATGCCATGACCCATTTCTCGAAGTACTGTGGTCAGATAATCCAAACTCGCATAAGAAGTTCGCAGAGAATATACTAGGTATCCCGTTAAAAAAACAACGTCGATGAAGACGTATATTGAGGGCGCACTATTCGAGTTGGTGGGGATTGCAATTTTCCATGAATTTTTCCATTGTTCCCTCAACGAGGGAACTTTGCTTATTTTTCTTTTATTTAAGGGGATCGACGAATCCATCCAATAATATTTCTGTTCCAATTTCTGGCGCTTCTTCTCCCTTTGAATCAAACTTTTTCTTGCCATAATGTTCAGTTCCTATTTTTATCTAATGATACAGTTCGGATCCTAGATGGAAGAATAGAAGAAGGTACATACCTCCTCTTCATCGAAATAAATGAGATTTTTGTTTTTGGGGGATAGGGTACAAAAAAACAAGAATTCACTAAATTAACCAAATTTTCCTGATGTGGAGGCAATCAAGAAAGCT
>NW_021564331.1:0-268 GCF_001605985.2 Dendrobium catenatum
AGTGAAGAGGTTCTTAAATGCTAGAATGATATTACAAAGAATTCCTCAAGTTTTTTGTTATCCTCTTTTAAGTTATTCTTGTATGCTTAGGAGTGGGAAGATAGTAGGTTGTATTTGTATGACTCTTGCATATTTTACTCTTTTTTTTTTTGGAAAATTAATATAGATATATATTGATATTTTTATCTATAGTTTAATTCATGGTGGTATTTTATTATTAGAAGAATTAGATAAATGTTTTTTCTAATTACTAAAAGTTAAATGATAC
>NW_021564332.1:0-226 GCF_001605985.2 Dendrobium catenatum
CCTTTTCCTTCCTCTCACAAGCCCTAAATCCCTTCACGTGGCTCCCTCTCAAGAGTTTTCCCTTCCTCGTCATGTTCCTCTCCCTTCTTTCAAAAAAACACAAATAATACATAAATATCTAGCTTTAAGAAACCATAAATTTTCAATTTAGTCATTTTTATTCATACAGTATGATCCAAGATCATACAATACGATTAATTCAAAATAGCTTTCATCCTGGTACGAA
>NW_021564333.1:0-385 GCF_001605985.2 Dendrobium catenatum
GTTTTCTGGGGCACCACCTCCTAGGAAGGGAGAGGTGTATAGTACTTATGATGCTCATAATAGGGGCAAGAGGCCTATGGTTAGTTCAGCACCACAGCATCCACCACCACCACGACCTCAGTTTCAGCCTCGACCTCAGTTGCCACCACCAGCACAGCCATCAGGGCAATTTCAGTCTCAGCCACAGACACAACAGCAGTTTAGACGCCCTAAGAGGACTCCGGAGATTCAGCAGTCTCTACAGGAGAAGCTTAGCAAGGAATATCCCTTCAAAAGGGAAAGTGTGTAGAAGATCTTTAAATTCCTTGTTAAGAAAAATATTTTTTTATTCCCGGTTAACAATAAGGCAAATGAAGAAGGGCAGACAGAGCATCCTTTGTATTGT
>NW_021564334.1:0-274 GCF_001605985.2 Dendrobium catenatum
ATTAAATAATTTCCTATTATTGAAAAGGTGGAATAGGAAATAAATAAAGAACAATTCTTTTAAAAATAAAATAAATTTGCAGGAAATTAATTGTTTCCTTTCAGAAAAAATCGCAGATTTTTTCAAGATTTTTGGAACTTTTTCGGTTTTCGTTTCAGCCAAAAAATGGTAATACACTATTACAGAATTTAATTTATTAAATTAATTATTAAATACAAAAATATAAAACAAAGAAATTTCCGCCAATTTAGCCGGCTACTATAGCCACGTTTCC
>NW_021564335.1:0-348 GCF_001605985.2 Dendrobium catenatum
AAGTGGTCTAAATACAAGTTTTTGATACAGATCTGTTGCAAATATATAATATAATTTAAGACCTTTAGTTAAAAGGTTAAGCAACAGTTCAAGATGAGTGGTCTAAATATGAGTTGTTGACATAGATTTGTCGCAAATATATAATATATAAACAAAAATTTAAATTTAAGACCCGTTAGTTGAAAGGTTAAGCAACAGTTGAAGATAAGTGGTATAAATACAAGTTTTTTACATGTATCTGTCGCACTTTAGTTATTGTAGGCTTCTCTTTTCCCCGTCTCCGCCATGTCTCTCTCCGACTCCCTTGCCGCCACCTTTTGGTCCTTACATATCGACCAGGGCGAGCCT
>NW_021564336.1:0-342 GCF_001605985.2 Dendrobium catenatum
TAAATCATTTTAAATACAGAAATATTCTAAAATTTATTTTTAATTTATTTTAAATCCAAAAATTCAATGCAATATATCAAAATTTTCAGAAAATTAAGATTTTTAATTTAAAATTAAATTTAATTTAAAATATTAAATTATTTTTTTTAAAGTAATTTTTTTTATTAAATATTTCTTTTATTAAATCAATAATTAATTAATTAAACAAAAATTCAAAGAATCTCTATTTTAAATTATCTTAAATTATTAAAATACTTTCAAATATGTTTTAAAACTATTTTAAAACTATTTTTGATACTTATTCAAAAGCTATTTTGAATTAATTTAAATTTTCTAGAATTT
>NW_021564337.1:0-206 GCF_001605985.2 Dendrobium catenatum
GAGTTTTTTTAGAGATTTGGTTTGACATTTCTGTGGATTAATTCGTAAGAGTTTGACGTAACAGGTTCCAGGAGATTTTGCTTCCTGCAGGTGGGTTATGATTTGTGTATGGTAATTTGATCATATGTGATTTGTGGTAGTAATGTTCCGGGTAAGTACGAGATTTTGTGTATGAAGGACTTACGGCATGCCATCGGCTGACTGTG
>NW_021564338.1:0-229 GCF_001605985.2 Dendrobium catenatum
GAAAGTATATAATACTTCCCTTTTTTCACATTTTATTTTTTTGTAAAGTTGATACTTTTAATGATTTTACTCTTCAACACCCTGAAGTCACTCTCTTTTTATTACCCAATTTTGAAGCCACTCTATCCTATAGATGATAAGATTACAGAGAGTGGCCTTAGATGGTTTGGTCACATAAAAAGGTGGCCTTCTGATGACCCGTTTAGGAGAGTAGAGATATTAGATTTGA
>NW_021564339.1:0-1416 GCF_001605985.2 Dendrobium catenatum
TTCTTAATAAGGCTAGCAATTTGCAGGAAGAGGCTCAAAAGATGCCATTCCTACGAGAGCAGTCTGAAGAAAAGAAAGGTCCTAGATTGGTTAAGACTTTTGAGAAAAAAGCAGTAGTGTCGACAGTCGACAAGGGAAAAAAGCCAATGGCTAGTCAGCCCAGTGTTCCTCCACCACCGCCACCACAGCCAGCTCAGAGACAGCCCTTTCAGGTCACTCCTGAGTACACCAGAGACCCTAACTTTGTCCCTTTTAGAGAGAGATTGGCAAAACCATATCCATTTAAGAGAGAATCAGTTAAAAATATTTTCAAGAGTTTGTTAAAGAAATCAGATTTTCAGCTGCCAGAGGCCTGAAGATGAAAGTAAGAAAGATGATCCCAAGTATTGTCCATACCACCGGATGCTTAGTCACCCTCTTGAAGACTGTGTTGTGTTCAAAGATTGTCTTGAGAGGAACTAATCCCAAGGTAACATCATAATTCCTAAGGAATACTTAGTCAATCCAGAGAAAGCTTCCATTAAAATCATTTCAGGTAACCCTCTTAACTCTCCTTATTTTGTTGAAGATGGTTGGGACATTGCTTTGTCCCGGGCACTTAAAAAGTCGATTAATAAGTCTTTTTATCTTTCTCAACAACTGACTACGATAGCCCAGGTCCCGACGTGGAAGGTTGACCTGGACGCTTCGCAGGAGGATGTTGAGCCACTTTCCTCTCCAGTAGTAACAGGAACTACTGTCAAATATTTAAAAGTAAAGAAAGTTGATTTTGTAGAGAGGAAGTGTGTAGTTGAGAGATGTATTAGGATGGCGGATGGGGGTGTTAAAACCCTCTCCTCTCTTTTGTTATCTGACTTTTACTTTGCCCCATCAAAGGCGAAGGGTCAGAAGATGAATAAAAAACATCCTTCTGCTTCTGTCTTGATGATTAAACATGGAAATAAAATGCAAGTTGATGACTCTTTTGTTTTAAATCAAAGTTCTGGTGAAGAAAGTCTTAATATTAAAGAAATTGACCCTCCCGAATCAGCTATTCAAGAAGAGGTCGAATGTGAAGCTTTATCGGAAAGTGATTTCCATTAAATCAATTTTCAAGGAAATCCTATATTGATATAACTTTCAGATTCTGACTCGCTTTCGGGAAATGATGATCCAACGCCTATGGTGTGCGTAGACACTGCCCTAGTTTGCCCTCCCGAAGATATCGAGTAGGTGCAACTCCGCGGTGATAAAGTCTTACCCGCTAGGCTTCCCCCTCAGGAGAAAGGAAAGCAAATTCCCTTCGAAGATTTAAATCCAAATTCCCCTCAGCAATCAGAACTTCCTTTAATTCCTCCGGGTTTTGAGTCCGTCGTTCCTAAGGTTGATTATAATGTTTTTGCCCACCTTAGGAAGTTGCCAGCAAAATTAAGTATT
>NW_021564340.1:0-220 GCF_001605985.2 Dendrobium catenatum
AGATGTGAATACCAATGTTTTTACGTGGAAAACCCGAAAGAGGGAAAAAACCACTAGGCCTCGCCCAGTTGCAAAGTTCCACTAGTATTTATTTCAAGTACAAAGGTTGATCACAAAGTTACAAAGTTCTGCGAATTCCCGACGTTTCCCGAAAATCCGGCAGAGTTCCGGCGTCTTCAGGCGGAACTTTTATTACATCCAGTGAACGTACGCTCCTCTA
>NW_021564341.1:0-601 GCF_001605985.2 Dendrobium catenatum
TTTTTATACGAAAATACTACTTTAAGAAGAATTAAAAAAGGTCTCAAACAAAGCCTTTATCTTTGAGTAAAATATACAATTTGCAGTGTAATTTTTAAAACGATGGTGCAGATAGTGTTGGAGGGCGGAGGCGATGGGCAACATGGCAAGGAATTCACATATATTTGAAAATCATCTAAGTTTAATGATTTTTGAATGAATCAAATTGAACTAGACGGTGAATTCTATTATTTTAAATTTTAGCTTTTCATTTTTTTTTAGTTTAAGGGGCTCTTGCTTTGCTAAAAAAGAAATGCATAATAAAAAAGAATGCAATGTCAAATAAAATATAGTGTATTTGAAATGTTTGAATGAATGTTAATGAAATAAATAAATAAAAAAAATTTGTTTGAAAAAATAAATGTAATGTAAAATAAAATGATGATGGTGACCAGCGACGGTCGATGGTGGCAGTCATAGTGAAGGAGGTGGTTGGTTGCAGCAATGGCAGTCAGCAATAGGCGATAGCAAGCGGCAGATTCTGACAACACAGTCAGCTTGTGATGTAAAAAAATATATTGATTAAAATTAGACAAGTTTACAATTTATAAATATATGAACA
>NW_021564342.1:0-226 GCF_001605985.2 Dendrobium catenatum
TAATTTAATTTCGTCTGGACGAAAATTTTCCAGAGATCCGATCATCCTAGACGATATTTAATTTCGTCTGAACGAAATATTTCCAGAGAACCGGTCGCCACGGACGATAATTTAATTTCATCTAGACGAAAATTTTCTAGAGATCCGATCGTCCTGGACGATAATTTATTTCGTCCTGGACGAATAGGACTGGAGTTCATTTTTCCTGAAATGTCAGTACACACAA
>NW_021564343.1:0-7690 GCF_001605985.2 Dendrobium catenatum
TACCTACAGTTGAGATATTTTGATAATTATTGAAATTAATCTAACTATTCTTTAACTAATGAAATACATCAAAAAATTTGAAAGAAATGTGATGTGATGTTATGCAAGTACCAATGGGAGACCGAGGTGGGATTTTGTTATGCCTGCACCAATATATGACCGAGGTGGGATTTTTTTATGTTAGTGCTAGTGGGTGACCGATGCGAGATTCTGTTATGTCAATGCCAATGGAAAACCAAAGTGAAAATTTATTATTCATGGGCATGTGGGCTACCGAGGTGATATTCTATTAATGAAGCTATAAAGATATATAAAAATTTGGGCTGAGAAGCATTCTAATAAAATGCACATTAGCTTATAATTCATTTAGTTTTAGTTCCAGTCTCAATTTTCTGTACAATACTTTCACAACATAGTATTTTCAATTTTTTAGTTTATGTTATTAATTTCTATTTTTTGCTTCAATGGCCTACTAAGCCGTGTTAGCTCATTCTTGCTTTTGTTTATATTTTCAAGCAAGGGGAAAGGTAAGGAGCAAGCTGAGTAGTTTTGGATAGCAGAGTCTAATCTATATCGTAGGTATGCTTCTCTTAGTTTTAATTTTTCCAGGCTTGACATTTATTTTATTATTCTCTCCATTGCTAAGCACTATTATAAGTAAATTTTAGATTATATACATTTTTGGATGATATATAAAAAATCATTTTGAGATTTAGTAGTCTTTTGCTTTATATTGCATTCAGTAATGGCTTGGTGTAGTATATAAATTATTAGTTTTATTTTAGTACTTCTTCAACCAGATCTTGAGGTCAGTCTTGTGCAATTTCTTATCATATCGGATCGGGTTGTGACACGCATAGTGGTTGGTGTTGAGGATAAACTCCTCATGTAATAAATAATTTCTTAAGAAATTAAATAATAACATCAAATTTTCTATCATATGTTGAATATGTTAGTCTTGTATCGTTTATTTTCTCAATATAAAAATCTATAGGATGACTATCTCAATTAAGTATACCCTACATATCTACACTAGAAGCATTATAGGTGAATTAAAATATATTATTAAAGTATAGAAATATAGAAAAGGAGATGAGGTTATAAGAGCTTTCATTTACTTAATGACTTTTTGATCATATGTGCAACAACTCAAACTCTTAATTATCGAGATATTGTGCTCTTTGGCCTAATGGCCTCATGGTTTTGTCCTATTGGTAAAACTTCATAGGAGTTCACCAATCCTAGGATTTATCTGGGATGAGCACGCTTAACTACAGTTTCTTAATAAAATTTTAATCATTACATTAAAAGTCGCATCAATGTTTAAGAGTTTAGCTACTTTTACTTAAGGGATTTTCACAATCTCATATATATAAGTAAATGATGTCCTCGTCAACATCTTTATCCTAGAATTGTCTACCAGGAAGATATGATTCTAAGGTGGCCCCTAAAAATTCAAATGATGATCGATTAACGCCATATAACTCTTTGTCCAATACAAGGTTCAAAAGGTTGCTCCCATGGTGTCACACTTTATCTTATATGGCACTTTGTTCCCATTTTTTTGCTGGTGTATTGCTCTAATACAATTTGTAATAGCCCAAACTCTTAAATATCAAGATATTGTTCTCTTTAGTCTAAGGGAATCACGATTTTATTCTCTTGGTGTAACTTCCTAGGAGGTTATCCATTCTAAGATTTTTTCTGATGAGCACACTTAACTGCAAAATTTCTTAATAAAATTCCAACCATTACACCCAAAGAAGCCTTGATGTTTAAGAGTTTAGCTTTTATTTTTTAAGGGGTTTCACAATTTTATAATTAAAGTGAGCATTTTGTTAAATGCTTAACCCTTGGTTTCATAATTTTATGATTATAATTTTGGTTAATCAACACAATCTCGTGTATATAAAATTTCGGTAAATACAAATAGTGAAATAGTCCAATGTATATGATTTTAATTACTTTGCTTGATATTTAATTATATTGATGATTTGTAGAAGCTCTAGTGATTTAAGAAGATAAAATTGATCTTTCTTCCAAATTTAATTATGGGATGTTACAGATGTACTGCATACAAATTATTCTCTTTATAGAAGATCAATTGTGGGAGCTACATTCATGCTAAAATTTTGAATAAGTGTTTTATAGAAAATAGCTAAATTATCCATGATCTTCACATCTGTTAAACTCTTAGATGTTCATCAATTAAGAGTAACTTTAATTTTTGGAGGATTTGCCTTCAATCAACTAGCAAAATCAATAAAAACAAGAAAGATAACCTCATTTTGACTAAAGAAGCTTTTCTTAAAATTGATATAATGTTTGTCTTCTCTTAGTTGTGTCTAAAACTTATCTCAAGTGTTCTAGGTGTGTTTTTTCAATGTGATTGAATATAAGAATATCATAAAAGTACACTTCCAAAAATTTTAATTGAATGATTTCAAGACTGTATTCATTAACCTGATGAATGTACTACGGGCATTGGATGATAAGAAAAGGAATGACAAGCTATTCATAAAGGACATATGAGGTGTTCAATGATATCTTCTAGTCATCCCTAGTTCTGATCCTGACTTGATGGCATGCACTTTTAAAGTTAACTTTGAAGAAATAATTAGGGTTAGCAACAATATCACCTTGAAGGGCGGTTAACACCAAGTGATGAAGATCATCATGTGATGATGAATTTCAGATATAAAGAACTTTAATTGTTGATAGTAATTGAGTGATGGAAATTAACCTATTCATTCCTATATAGAGAAGGAATACTAAATGCTAAGAATCATCATATGGCTAGAGTTTATCAAATGTTCATTCTTTTAAAAGGAGTGAGGAATAATATGATTGGAAGTTGAAGGAGTATAAATAATCCAAATATTCAAAATGTTCAACTAAAGATGATCTAGAATATCCTCCTAAATAGAATGATAAATTTAGTGACCAAATAACTCAATTTTTATTAAGGAACATATACTCTAGAATGACTAAATTGAGGCATTCTAGATGGACATTCACATAAATAGAGAAGTGGGTGGAATGACTTCACAACATTTGGGGATAAAGGATCTAAGTACATAGGATAATCGACTATACTATTTAGATACTTGTAAGAGTTGAAGTTATTATAATCTTTGAGTTTAGGATCACAAAATTTAAAAAGAAATGGGACTATTTATAATTTCTGAAGAGTTATATTCCCATCATTGTTAAAAATATAAAAAACGCTCAACTCCTTTTAATAATAGATGAACTAGATCACACCCTTATTTAAAAAAAAAAGTAATTATTGATTATGCTCCTAATATAGTATGATTGACCTACCTAACTAATTGTCAAGCTAGATAGCTAACCAAATGTTAAAGTCTATAATTGAGGGAAAAATATGCACTTTTAAAGTTCTTGAAACCATTAACTCAATCGAGTTGACAAAATGATAATATAAATGTGAAATTGTCAAGATAATTCTAGAACGCCTTAGAGAACCAAATAAAAGTGAGCAAGAAACAACAACAATATATCATAATCTTAGTATTAATATGTTCATATTTCTTAGAGCAATCCATTTGTTTTGATGGTTTTGATGATTTGAAATCAAAGTCTTGAAGATGACATTTTTCAAGAAAGGAGTAATGATCAAATTTAGGGCTATCATAATATAATAACATTAGGTTTATCATTTTAAGAAAAGATTTCTTCGGTCTAAGATCAACCTATTTCCACAAAAATGCTTACAAATTGAAGTCTTATAGAGGTAGTAGAAATTCTACTAATTTCATATCTAAGCAAACAAACAATGCATAATTTAATGTGATAAGTTATGATTGAACAATATATTGAAAGCTCAAATTAAGCAAAACCCAAGCTAGGCCAATTCCAATGGCATCCCTGGCCTATAGGATGAAGTTATTGTAATTGAGAATGATCTTTACTCCTTTCAATCAATATAGGCTCCAAACTCAATCAGATTCAAATATTTTTGGTTATGCTAGAAACGACAAGCAAGATGGTCATTTTGATTGTAATCTTACACAAATCAAAAATCAAATATTCCCATGAGAAGTTATAAAAAATTGATTGATTTCGTGTTGATTGAAGGAATTTTTTGGTATCATATGAACTGGCACTAGAATTTAATAATTCCCATGAGAAGTAATAAGAAAATACATTCCAAATTATAACCCAAGAGAAAAATTAAAAAATAGTATATAGTTTAACCTTCCCTTTACCTCACCACCTTCAATTTGCCTACACATTCTCTCCATTTTAGCAATAGTGAAATTCATTAACATTTATATTCGTCTGAGATGGCTTTCTTACCGCTTCTTAAATAAGTTTTTTATTACAAAATTTTTAATTTTTGTAGTGTAAAACTACTTTAAGAAGCAGTAGAAAGCCATCATAAATGAAGGTTTCGTTTGTGATGGCTTCTTTACTGCTTCTTAAAATAACTTTATAGTTCAAAAATTTTAATTATTGTACTAGAAGGTTGCTATAAGAAACAGTCATAAATTAGTCCCAAAAGAAGCCGAAGCCTAATCGAGTAATCAAACACATTAAAATTACTTTCAATTTCGATCATCTCATTTTCTCCCAAATCAAGGAGCTCAAAAAAGCTCTAAAAGGATCTCAAAGTCTTCATTACTATTTCTCATCCCCTCTCCCAATATAATCATCTCATAATTTCTTCCCTTCAAAAATTCACAATCAAGCAAAGTACATGCCCATTTTTTTAGTGCACTAGCCACTTCATAGGCCTACAGGTGAGATGAAGCTTGCTTCTTACTTCTTAGGCAAACAAATGGAGGCAAAGGCAATTTGGTTTGGGCCCAGCAAATAAAAGTATATGAGCAAGTGTCAATTTCATCATGGAATACTTGTTTTGCAAACATTCCTGATGGGCCATAGGCTCTCAATTTGCCTTAATTTGGCTTTCCAATGATTCTTCTACTCATTGGCCTTCCAAAGGGCACAAAGTTTAGTGTTGCATGCATAAATGTGATGAGAACACTATCAAAGTAGGGAGACAAAAATAATATTATTTAGCAGCTGTTTTAAAATCACTTTTAAAAAAGAGTATTAACAGCGGCTAAAGTTGCTAATTGTTACAATTGCTAGCAATTTTAGTTGCCACAAATCTCCTCTATTATCTCATGCGCTATCACTTTTATTCGCCATGTGATTCCAGCCCCAATCAATCGAGCCCTACCTTCGTTCCTTAGCTGTCACACTAGATTCCTCCATGCATCGTGCTAATTGATGATTGACTGCTGACGAAGAGCAGCTCTCACTGTCCCTACTCCCTGCATCTGTCTCCAGCCATCTCGAAAAAAAAAAAAAATTATGTTTTATATATGTAAATACACAAAGGTTTGGTGGTTTTTATGTAAATGCTCCCTTAATTTTGTGGTTGATGTAAATTATATTGAAATTTGATAGTTTCTAATAACAAGGGCAGGTTAATAGTGGCGGCATGTCAATGGCAGCTCGAGTATCAATTCAAATTACACTATTAAGAAAAAAAATATTATTTTTAATGCTTATTTTCTATTTTAGGATTTATTTGAGACATCTTTCTTACTGATTTATAAAGCATATTTATAAAGCAAAAATTTGGAGGCTTTCGGTGGTGATCAAGATCCGACCCTTTGATGCAGGTTCCAATTCTCCCCCGATGGAGGAAAAATTGTCTGGCAAGAGTTGAATATTGGTGGTGGCGATCTAGAACCAGCCTTCTTACGCTGGCTACAGTTCTTCCCTGGTGGGGGAAAAGCTGTCCTTCAAAAGTTGAATATCGGTGGCGACGATCAAGACCTGACCCTCTTACGTACGTAGGATCCAACTCTCCACTGGTGAGAGAAAAACTATCTGGCATGAGTTAAATTCCAGTTGCGACGATTAAAATAAGGTTCACTTATGCTAAAAACAGTGGGACTGTGTTGATAGTTGCACTTGGAGGGTGTGCCGATGATCGTAATCGAGTGAAGGGACGATGCTGCCTTTCTGGAGGTGAAGGGCTGATAGTAGCCATCAGGCGAATGGTCGATGATGGTAGTGGTTGAGTTGCATTCTATTGAAGGAAGTAGGCATCCATGCTGATGGGGGCGGATAGCGAACACCTCGATAGAGGGGGTCGGGTGGTGTGTCGACAACAACAGCTTAACAGCACACTAAGTGGAGGCTAGATGGTGATGGGGCTTCGATCTTTTTTGAAGAAGGGGTTGAAGAGTCATGTTTCAAAGTGTCGTATATAAGAGGTCAAGAGAAATGCACTAATGATGTTTGACCTATATGAGTTTGCTGCAGGGGCGGAACTAGCCTCTCTTTTCAGGGGGGGCAAAATAACGGTTTTTTTTTGTGTGTAAATTTATTAAATGAATTCAAGCTTTCATCATGGATGTTTCATCGAGCTACGTTATTGAATGCTATATTTCTTCTTAATTTGCGTCAAATCTTTTATTAGTTATCAAAATTTTAATATAGTTGAATTTATTATATGGTATAATACAAGATACATTAATACATGTAAATTACCTTGCCTAACCTATTAAAGCAGCATTGTAGAAATAAAGAAGCTTCAATCAAGAATGTGATAAATTATGACTTCTCTAGAGTAAAAAATTATAATTTGTAATAAATTTAAAACATAAGGTTTATAAATAAAAAGATGAGCAAGGAAGATCTTGAAGCTAGCAGGATTTAATAAATACACCTTAAGTAACATGCATCTTGAAGCTACTTTACTATCAAGTTCAAGTTCCAAAATTTGAGGGGGGGCAATTGCCCCCCCTCACCTCCATGTGGTTCCGCCTCTGGTTTGCTGGCCAAAGTATTGCTTGATGACGTTAACTAGTCGAGATAAATCCACTAAGAATGTTTAACATATCAGAGATTGTTTGTTAGAGCATTACTCAATGATGTTAACGTGGAGGTTGAAATCAACAAAAAAAAAAAATTGAACTATCTCAGTTTATTTATCAGAGCATTACTCAAGGATGTTAACATATATTGAAGAGGATGAGAATACCCCAAGAGATGTTTAATCTATCCAAGGTTGTTGTTCGATGCTGTTAACTTATTAGAAAGAGGTTAAGGGAGATCCATAATAAATGTTTAACCTATTTGATGTTGTTTGGAAAAGCATTGCATGATGATGTTAACTTGTGTGGAAGAGATCAAGGTAATCCACTAAAAATGTTTGAGCTATTTGAGATTGTTTGTCATCGAACGGCTAAAGCTGATTTCCAAATCATAGAGCATTCATTCAACATTTAGTTGTCTTAATAATGTCATAATTAAGTAGTCTTGGGCTCGTTGGATTCGTCTCGTTGAGCCGCTCGATTTAATTATAAGCATATCATATTTAGAGATCATTTTCTCACCCAATTAATAATTTGAACCTTCCAAATATGATTCGATCCCTTTGATTTCGACCCATTTGCGCTTGCATTGGACCAATTTTGGTGTCGTTTGGTTTGTCTCATTGAGACATTAAATTTGACCATAAGTTTGCTAAAATCGGAATTCGAATGGCCCAAAATGCAATTCTGGAAGTTGTCGACTAACATACGCCTTGAGATTCATGCTAGATCAATGTGGTTTTTGGTGACATGTCAATAATTAAATTATTAAACTTTAAAAAAATATAAATATCTATTACTTTAATTATACCATCTAATAACTCATTTAT
>NW_021564344.1:0-1699 GCF_001605985.2 Dendrobium catenatum
GTCCCCAAATTTCAAAGTTACTCATTTGAGGCTTAAATTCTTATAAAATTAAAAAATCTAATACATATTAAAATATAAATGTTCAATGTTAAATCAAACACCAAAAGAACTGAAGAAAAAAATGCATTCACTCTCCGCAATAGTTTGTCAAGAAGGATAAATTTGAGAATAACTTCAACTCACAAATAGTGAATGTCTTGTTGAAGTGTTTCACTAAGATTCATTCTCAAATAATTTCTCCTAATAAGGATGTGACACATGCCCTCTAACCGATAATTTGGTCTCCAAATGACACTACAAGTAAACAGTTATGACCTAGTGGTTTTGCACAAAATGGTACAATTAAATTACGATTGTGATCAGAGCTCATATATTCTCGAATGGCTCCAAACTCTTGAGTAATGAATCATAATATATACTTGATAGGACAAAAAACCTTTGTCACGTAAGGTTGACTTAAATGTGTGCCCTACGACAAACACCCACCTCAAGTCTTTAAGGCACCATTGGATGAAACAATCTATGGTTACCAATAAGGATCATTAGGTTAAGTTGGGTCATCTACATCCTCTGACTAAATAGACTAAGAGCCACGAAAGCCAAAGACGATGGAACTAATGAGAGATCAGACCCATCATTATTCCCTCATCACCCAATATAAGTGTACGGAGATAAGTTTAAAAATCCTAACCATCCTAAAACTTTAGTTTCCAAAATTAGAAGTTTTGCTCTATATGCTAAGTACCTAGTGACTATTTCATGATTAGCCTTAATTGAAAGTTCTCTTTTGATATTGAGGGGGGTGATAAACTATAAAGGCTTTGTGCCTATGAGTAACTATACCTCAGATCATAATATCCTCCCGAAATGAGAATTACATCTCTAGGTAGTGTCTTATATAAATATAATATGCCTTCTAAAAATTTATCATGGAACACCAATCTCGTTTAAATTTTTTCTGTTGATAAAATAGAGAAACAGAGAGGCTGGGCATAAATTTTCAGAGCCCACAACAATATTTAAAACTACCACACACTGTATCAAGAATGCTTTGACATTCAAAATACATGCAACATACAAATTAACAATCATTTGAAGTTTTTTTATTACCACTTATAATCATAATACAACAAAAAAATCAATATTCCTTATATGATGGTCTCCAGCTTTTCATTTTCGAGAACCAAAAAAAAAAGAAACAAACAGTTTCAAACCACAATCCAACCCTCAAACAATAATGCTTACCTTTATATAGACCATTGCAAGTATCTCGACAATCATGCAAGCAGGCATTTAGTTGTGAGGAAATAATTAGGAAAAAGCATATCCAGATCCATGAACATTGACAAACTTTAAATTCAAGCATGATTTTAAAAAAAAAATTTCAAGTATGATTTAGTGCTAATTCACTAATATAAGAAGCAAGTTTCATATTGAAAAATAATGAAATTGGCATACTTCTTGTTCATCGTCAAAGTCATGAAAAAAAAAAATCATGTAGCTTGCTGTACTCCTTTATAATGTCAATCTATAATCTTAATGATCATGATCAAGTTGATTCACTGCTCCCAAGCTGTAAGAAAAAAAATGAAAGTGTAAATAAATTTACATTTAAATAAATAATACAAGAAATTGATAAACTAGCATAAATTATTTAATATAAACAAACTTTAGTTGATTTAATATATGTTTATTTAGA
>NW_021564345.1:0-596 GCF_001605985.2 Dendrobium catenatum
TTCTTTATTTCTTTAAAATCTCTTAGCATCTTTTGTTATGTTTGTCAAGTTTTGGGTCGTTTGAGTTTATTTAACAAAGTTTATTTTAAGATCTACTCATTTTGTCAGTTTTCTTCTTGTGTGTCTTTTGTGTTCAAGTAATATAGGGTCCCCTATATTCCTTGTCTACATCAAAATCTCAATGGCTTTCAAGTCTTAATGCTGATGATTTTTAGTGGAAATCGTCATACTCGAGAGAGACCAAGAACATATCAATGACATAGCTAAATATGTTGATGTTACAAGCTACATAAAATTCATGTGATTGACCCATGATTTAATCTTATTTGTAAATGCAACTTAAACTTATGTCTAGTATAAGTTTAATGATATAATCTTCCATATCAAATATGTAGAAAGAAAACATTTGAAAGAAGGCAATCTCATTGACCTAAGTTATTAATTTAAATATGTATACAACTTTAAATTTGACCTAAAGAAGGATATTTTTATGTTATTAAAAAAAATTGTTTTAATTTTTGTAGTTTGAGGTTCTCTTGTCGATCAAAATTTCGGCACCCTCCTGTGGGCTCCGAAAATTCGGCCCCGGCCTCCGC
>NW_021564346.1:0-252 GCF_001605985.2 Dendrobium catenatum
GTGTAGACATCGCCCATAAGATTTCCCTTAGGTGGACGCCCACTGACATAGCATCGACTTGAACCTATCACTCAATTCGAATCAAAATCAATTTAATCTAATTTCAATTCAACTCCAAAATGTAATAAAATCAAGGTCGATTTACGATTCGTCGATGTTGATCGACTCAATCTATTTTATATTCGATCAAATTGATACATCATTGGGCTCAAATCAATTCATCAATCGAATCAGAATCAAAATCAAATTCGC
>NW_021564347.1:0-266 GCF_001605985.2 Dendrobium catenatum
CTCGATAAGGGCTAAAACTCGACTCGTTTACACCCCTGACCTCACTACTATCTTATAGAATTTTCCCTTAAGTTTGAGGGGTACATTTCTATCACATAACAAGCTAGCCCAATGCATTCCTCCACTTCAACCATCCAACTTGAATTCTGCTGATAATATCCCCATCTATTTCACCATCACTCTGGCAATATATCCAAGATATCTAAAACTTGTACTCTTATTAATGACATGATCACCCAAAGTCACAATCTCCTCACTAGGTCTAT
>NW_021564348.1:0-119516 GCF_001605985.2 Dendrobium catenatum
TGAATAATGGTAAATATCCCTTAGGAAAATTTGATCCTAAGTCTAATGAGGGTGTCTTCTTAGGTTATTCATCTGTAGGTAAGGCCTATAGAATTTTTAATAAGAGAACTCTTGTAGTAGAAGAGCAATTTCAATTAGCAGAAGAGTCCACCCATGTGGTATTTGATGAATCAGATAAGCCCTCTGAATCTAAAATTAAAGATGATGAAATAGAGGCAATTCAAGGAGTAGAGACTATGACCTTAGGAGAAAGAGTAGAACCTTAGAAAGATTTGCCTAGAGAATGGAGATATTCTTCTAGTCATCCAAAAGAGTTAATTTTAGGTGACCCTTCAGAAGGTGTAAGAACTAGGCATGGAATTAGGAAGGAGGTTAGTCATTTAGCAATCATCTCTATGATAGAACCTACAAGTATAGATCAAGCCTTAGAAGATGAATTTTGGATTCTAACAATGCAAGAAGAGCTGAACCAATTCACAAGGAATGATGTTTGGGAGTTAGTCAAGAGACCTAAAGAGCAAAGTGTTGTCAGAACAAAATGAGTCTTCAAGAATAAGGTGAATGATTTAGGAACAATAATAAGGAATAAAGCCAGACTAGTAGCTAAGGGGTACAACCAAATTGAGGGAATAGACTTTGAAGAAACCTTTGCCCCTGTTGCTAGACTAGAAGCCATAAGAGTGCTCTTAGCTTTTGCTTGCTTCAAGAACTTTAAGTTATATCAAATGGATGTAAATAATACATTTCTGAATGGGGTAATTAAGGAAGATGTCTATGTCGAGCAACCCCCCGGATTTGAAAGTTCACAATTTCCAAATCATGTATTCAAATTAAAGAAGGCACTGTATGGATTAAAGCAAGCACCTAGAGCATGGTACGAAAGACTTAACTCATTCCTATTAGATAGAGGATTTGAAACGGGTAGTGTAGATACTACACTCTTTTTACAAAAGATCAAAAATGAAATTCTCATTGTTCAAATTTATATAGATGACATCTTGTTTGGATCTTTAGATCAAAATTTGTGTGATGAATTCTCAAAAATAATGAGTAATGAGTTTGAAATGAGCATGATTGGAGAACATAATTACTTTCTTGGCTTTAGTGTAAAAAAAATGGATAATGGAACTTTTCTTAGCCAAATAAAGTACATTAAGGATATCTTGAAAAATATGAAATGGATAGTGCTAAACCCATGAACACTCCAATGAGCTCAACAATCTAATTAGACAAAGATCCTAGTGGAAAATCAGTAGATCAGAAAAAATATAAAGGAATAATTGGGTCCCTTCTTTATCTGACTGCCAGTAGACTGGACATAATGTTTAGTGTGTGCCTCTGTGCCCATTTTTAAGTTGATTGTAAAGAGTCCCACTTAACTGCTGTCAAGAGAATTCTTAGATATCTACTAGACACCCTAAACTTAGGAATTTGCTATCTTAGGAACAACACTTCCTTTGAAATCCTAGGGTACTCAGATTCTGACTTTGCAGGATGTAGGATAGATAGAAAAAGCACCTCTGGTACCTGCCAATTCATATGACAATCATTAGTTTATTGGTCCAGTAGGAAGAAAAACTCAGTAGCACTTTCCACAGCTGAGGCAGAATATATTGCAGTAGGAAGTTGTGTTTCACAAGTACTATGGCTAAAACAATGAATTCTTGATCTTGGCCTACCTATAGGAACCATTTCAATCATGTCTGACAACATAAGTGCAATTTGCATCTCAAAGAACCCAATTCAGCACTCTCGAACAAAACACATAGACATTAGACACAATTTCATTAGAGATCACGTTGCTAAGAGAGATATAGAATTGCATCACATCGCTACAGGAGATCAATTAACTGACATATTCACAAAACCTCTAGCGTTCGACACCTTTATCACC
This sequence comes from Dendrobium catenatum, assembly GCF_001605985.2. Lineage (NCBI taxonomy): Eukaryota > Viridiplantae > Streptophyta > Magnoliopsida > Asparagales > Orchidaceae > Dendrobium > Dendrobium catenatum. The sequence continues at coordinate 1,895 of NW_021564348.1, forward strand.
TTGAGGACTAGATTAGGTGTCATAGATATAACTGCATAAAAAAGAACAAAAAAAAAACCAACACAAAATAAAAAAAAAAAAAATTTATACGACTACTCGTGATCATCACACACTCACTACACAAAAAGCACAAACTTTGATTCTGTAATATCGTACTGTACGATAAACAGATCGAACTGTACGGTATACTGTAATCTACACAGGACACAACAAACGGCAAATTTTGTCTCTGTTGATCGTACTGTACAACTATCATCATACTGTACGAGTAATTATTGGTCATCGTACGGTACGATATCTCCTCTTCGTAATGTACGCGCCACGTCAGCGACTAGATTGGGACGAATTCAAGCGTGCTTGTACGTTATTATTGCCAATTGTACTGTACGATATACACACATCGTACTGTACGATCCACATCAGCAAATGGATGAGAATGAAATAAAGGCGTTCGATACGATATTAATGCAATTTGGACTGTACGATACACCAGTTCGTACAGTACGATATATTTGGTCAAAATTTGTACTGAATTCCTGAGGACGATCAATATTCCTCTGATCGTACTGTACGATATTCATCGTACTATACGTTTTGACCTCCGTTTCCCGGTACGAGTCATCAGAGTAATTATTACCTTATCGTATGGTACGATGTACAATCGTACTGTATGATTTGTGGAAAACTCTATAAATTGGGTGGGTAGGCATAACTCTTCACTTGCACTACACTAATCAATCCACTTGATTCCTTCTTACCTGCCTCTACAGGATGTCTGGTTCAAGCAAGAGAGGTCGTATGGTAGTGGGAAGCTCGTCTTCCTCTCGCCGCCATAGCGCTCAATTCTTGAATGCCGAAAATGAGGATGCATACCACAAGTTCAAAGCCTGTAAAATCACACCCTCCAGACTGCTAAATCAGGAGGCTCTGAACTTTGAGGTATTGAACCTCTTTGCTTCCAACACCCTCTAATTTCTTCTCACCCTGGCCTTCCCTTACAATTCTGAACTCCTTTTAGAATTCCTAGCCAATCTGACCTATACTGTCGACAACCTCACTTTCCACTCTTTTGTTTATCATCAAAATGTTGAAATAACCAAAGCTGACATCACCCAACACATTGGGCTATCTACTGAAGGGCCTATGGTTTATTCTTTTCTTACAAACGATTTTGACTGGAGTGATGTTAATCAAGTCCTTAGGAACGCCGCATTCTATCAACACCAACCTCTCATTTCTTCATTAAATAGAAATGCGTGCATAATTCAACATGTCCTTCGTACCTCCATAATACCCAAAGGTGGTGACCATGTCAACATGACCCCGACCCTATCTGTCACTACCTACCTTATCATGACCAACAAAAAATTCGACGAGGCCAATCTGATTATTGACTACATTCGCCACATGACCTTCGTTCGTCTCCCTACCACTCGCCGAAAACAAAATATAGCTCTTGGACACCTTATAGGATATATTCTCCAAAATAAATATCAATTGACCTTTCCTAGTGAACCCGACAATATTCCTATTTTTTATACGGATGCCTCTTTCTGTATTCTTTTCCATCGGGGACACAAGCCGGAAGAACCTGTTTTTGACGAAGAAGAAGGTGAAGATACCCCGGCTGCAGCTCAAGCACGTCCACGATGACATGCACCACCTCGAGCACCTACACCTGCATACCCTCACGATGATCTGGTCGAACGATTCAACCAACTTCAGACTCGTCTCGATACTCACATTCAAGAACAGCATCAGCAACACAAGATAGATATGCATTGGTTTGGAGAACGCTTTATTGCTATTGATCAGCGCTTTGACACTCTCTTTCTGTACTTCCAACCAAACCCACCTCCACCACCTACTAATCATGATCCTCCACTATAAATTATCTTTGTATTGTAGTTATTTTTTCTTTTTTAATGTGTGCTCCTCTTTTTGGTGCTGTCAAAAGGGGGAGAAGGATGTTGCATCTTGTTTCTATGGTTAAATGCATGTTTTTTTTTTCTTTCGTATTGCATCTTCTTTTATTTCTTTTCTTCTTGTTGTTATGTTTAAATTAATTAAAAAAAATGCCTTTAACACTTGCTTACAACAAATATTATTTGACATTATAAAAAAGGGGGAGATTGTTGCAACCCATGACCCCGAGTTTGAGATTTTGATGTTGACAAATAATGTCATTTGAATCGTCTATTCATTGAATATTATTTTATTTGCTATTGTCTGTGAGTATTAACATTTCAAGAAGATCAAAAGCTACTCAGTACACAGGAAGACTCAAGAATGGGTAAATTAGGAGTATGAGTCTGTAATGTATTTTGTTGATTTTATTTTATTTTTATTTTCTTGAGTATGGTCACAAAATGCATAAAAGTTTGAGCAACCACGCACACACACAGGGGGAGAGTGTTTTTAAATGAAAAATTTAGAGTTTTCTTTCTTTGTAGATCTTACTTTACGATGATATTTTGTACCATATGATCAGAGCTTTGTAGGATGATTCTGTGAATAGATCGTACCGTACGAATGTATTCGTACTGTATGATATGTTCAAAGCCAAAACCCTAGCAGCCGTTTTAACTTAAGTAAGTTATCTTTTGTCGCTCGTGCTGTACGAACATATTCGTATTGTACAATTTTGTTTAAATACTTACTTAATTTAATCCATGATTAGTGCAAGAAGTTTGGGCTTAATTATAATTTGAACATCATACTATACGAACCCATTCGTACACTACGATGAACAGAGATGAATTATAATCGTCCCGAAGATCATCCCGGATGATCTCTTCGATTTTGTCTCATCGTACTGTATGATGTAAATCATACCATATGATGAACAAAGACGATGTTTGATCGTCCCAACTATCGTCCTATACAAACAGAAGTGTCATGTATCATACCATACAATTTATAATCGTACTATACTAATGTTTTTGAACTGTTCGTACCACTTCGTACCAGGATGAAGTCTATTTATACATATCGTACTGTATGTGTATAAACTGTACTATACGATAGTAACGACTACTTTTGAAATCTCAGGGATTTTGGAGCCCGTTTTAAGGTGAAAAACTTGTCATATTTTGATGGGGTGAATTAGAGAGGAGAACGTGGTTAGAGAGGGATTCCAAGGGAGAGAGCTCTTGAGAAGTTATTTAGGGTTTGAGAGAGGAAGGAGAAGGTGAGCGTTGAGAGGGAGAAGAGGTTTGAGGGAGATCACACGGTTGCTCCGAACTTGCTGCATCTTGCTCCTCCTATGGCCCTAGAAGAATTTGTGGGAGGATCTCCAAGGGGAAAGGCTCTTCTACATCCGTGACCTTGAGGTACTCTACCTTCTCTAGGTGGGAGAAAAATGAGAAGGTTCTCTGCCGTCGCCAGGAGGGTGAAAATAGAGTTTGACACTCCCCCACGTTGGGTTGGTGAAAAAGAGTATTGTAAGGGTTTCTCCGCCTTGCCAAGGGGGGCAAAAGGAGAGCTATTGCTTGTAGTGAAATACGTAGAGCGGAGGACTTCGGGGAGTGGACGTAGGTCATGGTTGGACCGAACCACTATAGAAATCTCGGTGTGCTTTTTCCTTATTGCCTTTTATTACTGCGTGCATTTTATTTTTCAATATTTGCTTGGAAAGATTTGTGAAAAAAATTTGTTTAAATTTTCATGTTAAAATTTTAAAACATCAAAAATATTAGAACTCATGCTTAGGTTTAAACTATTGTCAAAAAGTTTTCACAATTCACCCCCCTCTTGTCCATCTAGTAATTTCAATTGGTATCAGAGCAACTTCAAATTTAAATACAATAAATAAAAATGTAGGAAAAGTTCAAGGTAATAAAAGTACAACAAATTTTTTAGTTGTTCGGTCCAACTAGACTTACATGTACTCCTTAGAGACTCCTCCTAGTATTACACTAAACATAAGTAACTCTCCTTTTTCCCCAAAAGCAAGGTGAAGAAGCCTAACAAACTCTCTTACACCAACCCGATGTGACAGAGAACCGTTTCTTTTTACACTCTCCAAGTGATGGCATCATACCTTATCATCCTTTTTCACCATCCTAGTGAAGGAAGAGTACATACATATTCTTTTTCACCCTCCTAGTTAAGGCAGAGTACCGTCACATCTATTTTTATCCTCCTTACAAAGGTAGAGTACCTTGACATCCTTATTCACCCTCTTGGTGAATGCAGAGTATCTTTATCCAATGTTGAGAATCTTCTCTTGAGAGCCTTCAAAGAAGATGTGCATAAATTTGAAGAAGACAAAGAGATCCTCACTTTGGGAAACCTTATGAATCCCTTACAATTTCCCTTCACTAGATCTTTCACTCTTTACTCTCAAAAATCTCTCCCAAACATAATCTTTAAGGTCCCTCTAAAAAGAAATTCACATCCAAAAGATGATATGACAGTTTTTAGGACACTTTATATCAAAATTATATGAAAAATAGCCCAAAAACTAAAATTTTCAAGTGAACTATCTTACATTCGTACTATATGATCAATGATCAAATGGTATGATCAGTTCAAAATAATATGGTCTTTATTTGGTACGAACTGAGATGAACTTAGTTTTTTATACTGTTAGTCATCTCTGCGAATTCAAATCATATTGTATAAATAGTTTTAAAAAAATGTATTCATATGGTACAATCTTATATGAACTAAATGTCATACACTACCAGTTGTTTGTACGACTTGATATCATACTTTATGAATAATTCAAAAAATGAATGTTTTTGTATGGTACAATTTTGTATGCAATGAATTTCATACTATGTTAGTCATTTGTATCACCTAAAATCGTACTATATGAACAGTTCATATGAAAGAGTTTGCTTGGTACAATCCAGTATGAAAGGAATTTTGTACTCTATTAGTTGTCTGTATGACCTAACATTATACAGTACGAACATATCAAAATGAATGAGTTCATTGGGTACAATCTAGTATGAAAGGAATTTCATACTCTATCAATCATCTGTATGATATAAAATCATATAGTATGAATAGTAAAAAAAAAATTAGGCCTTCATTTGATTAACTGTATTCTGGAAGAAAAAACTGCCAAATCTTACATTACGATTAAATATTATGTTGTACGTTCAAACTTAAAAAAAATTATAACTCTCCCCCTGTGTGTGTACATGGTTACCCAATTATAATCACTTTTGCTCAGACTCAAGAAATAAAAAATAGAGATATATAGACTTTATTACATTAAATCTTATTGTATCCTATCTTGAAGTTTTTAATAACTCGAGTAGTAAATGATTTTTCTGAAATTTTAGTACACATAAAAAAAAAAAGAAATATCCAATACATGCTAGGAGAAATAATAAAATTATCAGAATAATAATATTTTAATATAGTTAAAAATCACAATCTCAATCATGATTCTAGAGTTGCAATAGGAGATTGTGAGGTGTTGGTCTAGTTTTAATTAGGTTTCTCCTCCGATTACCACAATAATGTAAATGCCTATATATAGGAATTGTATGAGAAGTATTGATTTGGGAAATTTTTTAATAAAGCTTTAAGATAAATTTTCCTCCTCCAAAATTTCTGTCTCTCTCCTCCCTCTCCCTCTCTCACTCTTGCAAGAAAGCTCAAAAGCTCTCAATGACTCCTAATTTCTTAATAGTTTGTTTACTTAAGATTTATTACTTATTTATTACTTTTTTTACTGAGTATTTACAAACTATTTATTGCTTGTTTAATGATTTTTTTTTTTTTTCTTACTATTTATTTAATAAGTTTTATTTCATATTTACTGCATATTTATTCATATTTACTACGTGTTTACTATGTATTTATTTTATTTTTTTTTTCATATTTACTACATATTTATCAAGAAGTGTTTGAGAATGAGAAAGACACATATGAAATTTACTATAATTTTTCTCATAATCTTAATTTTATGTTAGCAAAGGATCATCACAGTTACTGGCCAAATTCAAGAAAAATAAACTGTATACTTTATTTATTCAAAAACTAGTTTCACGAAGTTGCCTGATCTTAATTTCTAAATGAAATATTAGAAATCAGACACTAGAACTGGTTGTCCAAGTATAATTAGGTTTACATTTGATGAAGCTAGATATTGGGAAGTGAAAAAATTATTGAAAGCCACAATTATGATTTTTCTTGCAAACTAGATCAAAGCGCTATGATTTTTCATACTACTACTTTCTCTTAATTCAATGATATTACGCCTTATTTTGTGTGTACTAATATTTCAGAAAATTAGTCCACCATTCACCTTAAGATTAGGTTGACTAGGGTTACAATGTGTATTTTCAATTTGTTTTTAATTTTTTTCTTTCTTGAGACATATCATGTAACTCGATGAATATCATTGTTGAGTAACAATGCACACACAAGGGGATAGATTAAAATGTTTCTAAGAGAGTTTTGTTTTTAAGAAATTCATAATATACAATTTTTACTTCATACTATATGATTTTAATTTGTATTATATGATCTATTTTGCTCTATCAAAACCTTAGCCTTTAGAGGTTAAGAAAGATACTAATTCAGTGCTGGTTAAATTACATGATTTAGTTTGTACTATACACCCTAATTAAAATCTTTCTTAATTAATCCCTTGATATCATACAATTAGATTATGGACAATTGTTTTGATTAATCGAACTGTACAATACAATTCTTATTGTATGATTACATGTGTATAAAAATGATTTTCCTAGGGATCATATGAAATAAAATCTACTATTTTAGTACTGATTTTATTGATGATTATCTGTGTATGAAATTGGCCATCCCAAGGATCACCCCAAACAAATAGAAGGAATTTCTATAGTTTTTATTGTACGATGTTTTGATCGTACTGTGCAAAATAATATAAAAGGTGAACATTTTGTATAAACGATCTTACTGGATGAGTCTGAATTGCATTGATCATATTGTATGATATGTGTATCGTACTGTATGAACAAAAGATGGAATTCTTAAAATTAAGATTTTCTTAAGCCAACTATTTAAGGATTTCTAATACTCTTATAAAAATATCTTTTGCCATTGGGTTGACCTTAGAGAGAGCTTAGAGAAGGAAGAAAGGAGAGCTTTGAGAGAGAGAGAGAGAGAAAGAGAGAGAGAGAGAGAGAGAGAGAGAGAGATCCTTGTGAATGGTAGTTATGCGGGATGCACAGAGATTGCTCCACTTAGGTTTTCCACTATCTTCTTTAGGCTTCTTCTTTAATTCCTTGGTTGCTCTGGGGAGACTTTCATCGACATAAGGTATAAGGTTCTATGTCCAGTCCAGGAGGGAGTAAATGTATTCTAAGGCTATTTGCCTACTCTAGAAGGGAGTAAAAGTATTCCAAGGTTCTCTGCCTACTCTAGGTGGGAGTAAAAGGATTTATGGTTCTTTTCCTACTTAAGTAGCAAGTTAAATGATTAAAGGTACTCTACCTTATTGGGTTGGTGGAAAATTTTTGTAAGGGCCTCTCCCCCTTGTTATGGGGACAAAAGAAGAGACACTACTTTAGTGTAATACCTAAAAAGGAGGTTTATAGGTTGTGGACGTAGGTTAAGTTGGTCGAACTACTATAATTTAGGTGTGTTATTTTTATTTTCTTTTTTGCATTTAATTTTTATATTTTTTATGATTTGTTATGTGTTTGAAATCTCTACTTTTAGTTATTATAAAAGTGGTTTTACTTCCACATTATAGGATAAAATTATTTGTTTTAAAATATTTAAAAAGATTTCAAAAGATTTTCTTTTTTCTAAAGAAATTTTTTAAAATAACTAATTCACCCCCTATTTGTTAGCCTTAGGCTAGTTTATAAAGGTTTAACAAATATCATAAAGTTCTAAGCGGTATCCGAGCGAGATTCATAAATTATGTTCTTGAAAACTTTTGAAAAAAGATCTATGGCTAACCTTAGTAATCATAATACTACGAAAGGATATTCAATCACTCAACCACGTTTATTTTATAGTATTCCTTTCAATTTTTGGAAAATTCACACATCCACCTTTTATAATCAATCAATTATCACATGTGGATGTTAGTTCAGGAAGGTTATTTTGCACCTTCACATTTAGAAGATGGAGTTAAAATTGAATTATGTTTTTCTAAATGGAGTAAATATGATAGAGATTTAGCTCAACTAAATGCTAAATTTTTGAACTTTTTTTTGTGCTTTAAAATCTTAAGATTTCATGTCTGTTTCCACTTGCATTTCTGGTAATGAGGTTTGGGATAAACTCTGCATAATATTTAAAAGTACAAAGGAAGTTAAACAATCAAGGTTAAACATTCTCTTCATGATTATGACTAATTTTCATGAAACATAGTGAATCTATTTCTGAAATGTATATTAGGTTTATTTAGATTATTACTTCCCTACAAGCCATAGGAAGAGAACTTACAAATTATGAAAAAGTTAACAAAATTATTTGTTATTTACCTTCTTCCTATGATGCAAAAATCACTGCCATTATTGAATCTAAAAGTTTGATTATTTATCCCATTGATAACTTACTTTGGTCACTCGTTACCTACGATTAAGGAGTGACTCAAAGGAAGCTTGATGTAGGTGAAAAGAGAAAAGATAAAACTATAGCCTTAAAAACTAATGGTTCTGATAGTGACTCTTCTGGATAAGATGATGATGACATTAAACTGATTAATAGGCAATTCAAGAGCTTTTAATAAAAAATTAAATAAGTCTTAAGCAATGAAATAAAGGTAAGAATGGTAAAAAAAATTTCTTATGATGTTATATGTTTTGAATGTAGGAAGCTAAGGAACCTAAAGTATGATTACCAAACTCTAAAAGCTCCCCAAGAAAGGAGAAGGGTAAAAAAAGCTAAATTCAATAAGGGAAAGCAAATAACTCAAAAAGTTTTATAGGCATACTCAGCATTAGACTCTTCTGAAATTGAAGCAAAATAGGAGGTAACCAACCTATACTTAATAACAGATGATCATCTTGATCATTTTAATCAAGAGAGGTATGCGAGCTTACCAATGATAAAATATTTGAAGTTTTTGAAGAAAATATTACTACATACACGAAGCTAAAAAAATCACATGCTAGCCTTAAATATGAATTTTCAGTTATGAGAAAGCATATGAATGCCTAAGGAAATATTCATCCACTATGGATAGTAATCACATGGCATTTTTAAATGAATTTGATATTTTAAATAAGAAGCATTCTAAATTAATTGTTGAGCATGATTCCTTGAAAATATCACATGTTGAATTAGAACATGCATTCAAAGAATTAGAAACTCTTGCATCTCAATTAGATAATAAGGAGCATACATTAAAAGTAGAATATTCAATTTTAAAAGTGAAAATAAGTTTTTACAAGTTGAATTAACTTCTTTTAAAGAAAATAAAAAACCATATACACTTATACAGTTACATAATCCATCACCTCAATATTCATCATTAAAACCTAGGAAGAGGCACCACAACCCAAATAAATTAGTAAATCCTTTTCCTGATGTTAGATGATTTTTTTTTTGTGGAATGATAGGACATATCTCCCACACTTATACTATTCACAATAAAGCACATTTAGTGGGAGACTAAAATTTCAAATTTCACATCTTAGCATACATTCCTTTCATTCTTCTTTCCATATGATGGAACCCAAACTTATTTGGGTTATTAAATTTAACATTTGATGATTTTATAGGGATGCACTCATAGAAGGCCTTGTGAGAGCATGTTGTATCTGGACAATAGATGTTTAGGGCACATGACTAGAGATGCAAATCATTTCATTTTGTTGGAGGCCAGGATAAGTGGCAAGGTGACACTTAGAGATTACACTAGTAGGAGAGTGATGGGATCAGATATAATTGGTAGCTCAAAATATTTCATTATTAAAATTATTTTATTGGTAGATGGCTTAAAAAATAATCTACTTAGCACATGCTAGCTTTATGATAAAGGATTTAGTTTTTAATTTATGTATACTAGATACATAATTAACTTAAATGGAAACACTGTGCTTCCAGAAAACAAAATTAATAATATTTACATATTTTATTTAAACTATGTTAAACCTTCTCCTTCTTTGTGCCTAAAAATTATTACTGATGAATCTTGGTTATGTCATAGGAGATTGTCTTATGCAAGTATGAAAAACCTTAGAAAAATCCTAAAAAAAGGACTTAGTGAGAGGAATTCCCAAACTAGAGTTCACTAAGGACCACCTATGTGATGCCTGTCAATTAGTAAAATAAGTCAAATCCTCCTTCCACTCAATTAAGGAAAATAACTATCAAACCCTAATAAGTCATTCATATGGATCTCTTTGGACCTATCAGCAATGCAAGCCTAGGAGGGAAAGTCTTAAGGTATGTAATTATTGATGTTTATTCGAGGTTCACTTGGGTTAGATTCCTATCTCAAAAAAGTGAATCATTTGACAAATTTAGGATATTCTCCACTTAGATTGAAAGGAAGCTAGGTTATAAAATTCTGATAATTCATAGTGATTATGGTGAAAATTTTGAGATGGAGAAATTTGAATCTTAATTTAGGAGCAAGGGATATACCACAATGTTTTAGCTTTCAGAACTCAGTAGAATAGGGTTGGTTAAAGAAAGAACATGACCATGGTAGAAGCCACTAGAACCATGTTTATTGAATACTCACATCCTAAAACTATCTAAGCAGAGAGGTGAGTATAGCCTGTTATATTCTGAATACAGTTAATAATGGATCAATTCTGATTAATGTTAATAATGGATCAATGTTGAATAAGACATCCTATGAAATTCTTTATGGTAAAACAGCCAACCTCTCTCACATTTATGTCTTTGGATGTAGAGTGTTCATTCTGAATAATGGGAATTCTCTACTAAGAAAGTTTCACCCCAAATCTGATGAAGGAGTGTTCCTAGGTTACTCAAATGTTGGGAAATTCTATAAAGTTTTCAATAAAAGAACATTGGTAGTAGAGGATACCACTCAAACTATATTTGATGAATCTAATAATTCTGGAGGGTCTAGGATAAGAAGAAGAGGTTATAGAAATTACCAAAGGATTAGAATCCATAAATATGGAGGAAAGGGTAGAACCTGGAAACATATAGCCTAAAGAATAGATATATTCTTTTAGTCATCCTAAATAATTGATTTTAAGAGACTCATTTGATGGTGTTAGAACTAGGCACAAACTTAAAAAAGAAGTAAACCACCATGCCTTCATTTTAATGATTGAACCCACCAATATAAATCAAGCCCTATCTGATGAATTCTGGATCCTAGCCAGGCAAGAAGAGTTAAATCAATTTGTGAGGAATAATGTTTAGTAAATTATTGAAAGACCTAAAGACCAAAGTGTGGTTGGAAATAAATGAGTTATCAAAAATAAATTGAATGATTCTGGTGTTCTATTTAGAAATAAAAAGCAATATTAGTGGCTAAGGGCTACCAGATAGAAGGGATTAACTTTGAAGAGAACTATTTCCCTTTAGCTAGATTGAAAGCCATTAAGATGCTTCTAGCCTTAACTTATTTTAAGGGTTTCAAACTGTGCCAAATGGATGTCAAAAGTGCCTTTATGAATGGGGTGATAATATAAGATGTGTGTATTGAACACCCCCCAGGCCTTGAAAATTCATAATTTCTTAATGATATGTTCAAATTAAAAAAGGCAATATATGAACTAAAATAAGCATTCAAGGCATGGTATGAAAGGCTAAGAAATATCTTACTTAAAAGAAACTTTGTTAAGGGGAGCATAAAAACCACCATATTTTTAAAAAAAGGTAGGAGATGAACTACTCATTGTCAAAATTTATATTGATGATATTTTATTTGGATCCTTTAATAAAAGCCTTTGTGATGAGTTTTCAAAAATAATGAGTAAGGAATTTAAGATGAGTATGCCCTTAGAATTGACCTACTTTCTTGAATTTAGCATATGGTATAAGGATGATGGAACTTTCCTTAGCAAATAAAAAAATATTGAATACACTCTTAAGAAATATGAAATGGATAAACCGAAGCCAATCAACACTCCCATGAGTTCCATTATTCAGTTAGATAAAGATTCAAATGAATATTTGTTAATTAAAAGAAATATAGAGATATAATTAGATCACTTCTTTATTTAACTGTGAACCAAACTGATATTATATTTTGTATTTATCTATGTGCTAGATTTTAGTTTAATCTAAAAGAGTCCCACTTGACTATTGTTAAAGGAATTCTTAGATATCTCTTAGGAACTTAAGAGTTAGGAATATGATATACAAGGCATAAAAACTCCTTTAAAATTATAGGATATTATAATTCATATTTTGTAGGATGCTGAGTTAATAAGAAAAGCACTTTTGGAACATGTCAATTCAAAGGACAGTCTTTAGTCTCATGATCCAGTATAAAATAGAACTCAGTTGCACTGTCCATTTCTTAATATGAGTACATAGCATAAGAAAGTTACATGGCACAGGTCCTTTAGTTAAAGCAACAAATTCTAAATTTAGGACTACCTATTGGCACGATTCCAATCCTATGTGATAACACTAGTGCCATCTACTTTTCAAAAAATTACATCTAACACTCCATGACTAAGCATAGAGACAAAAGGCACCATTTCATTGGGGACCATGTTATGAAAGGATACATTAAGCTACACCATGTATCCACTGAAAATCAACTTGCTGATATCTTTACAAAACTAATGGCTTTTGAAACCTTCAGTTCCTTAAAAACTAGATTAGGTGTGATCGATATTCTAGCTTGAAATTGATCCTTTATGCATTGATCATAACCCTCGAATTAATAGATGAACCAGATTGAATCTATGATATAAAATCATTTTATACTAACAGCTTCGTCTGGACGATCCACTTGTCAATCTATATTGGGACAAATTCATTTTGGTTGGTATGATACTTACTGTTGATCATATTGTATGAAACTTTTGGTCAAAAGTCATATTGCCTAATTCCTCAAGATGATTTCCATTTCTCTAATCATCTAGTATGATGTCTGATCATAATGTATGATCAAATAACATTTTTGGCTGATTGTCTTGTTGAATAAATTATACTAGATCATCCCAAATGATTTCATGATTGTACTGTATGATCCACTCAAATTCTATTTAAATAGCCCCAATTAATTCAAATTCTTCACATAATCCTTATAACCTCTTTATTACAATCCCAATATGTATAATTGCTGGAGGTGGAAAGCATAGTCGTGAAACCCAAGGTACTTCCTCCTCTCATAACCCTACCGAGGATCGCTTTTTGCTAGCTATTGATGAAGCCACCTACTATAAATTCAAGGAAGCCAAGATCACACCTTCGAGGCTTCTTAATCAACAAACCATAAACTTTACAGTAATGAACCTCTTAAATTCTACTACACTTCAATTTCTTTTGATTTTGGCCTATCCTTTCCACTCTAAAATCCTATACGAGTTCCTTGGCAATCTTAATATAAGTGGGCATGCCAATATATTGTTTACATGTTTTTGTTATCAAAATGTTATAATAACTAAAGATGACATAGGAATCCATCTTCAATTAAACACCCAAGGAAACAGACCCCTTACTTTGGCCTTAAGATTCAATTTTGATTGGAGTGCTATAAATCTTCTGCTAAGAAATGCTGGTCTTAACTACCACGAACCCTTGGTTTACACTCTAAATCAAAATGCCAAGGTTATCCAGCACATTCTAAGAATATCTATCATCCCTAAAGCTAGAGATCACATAAATATCACTCCCATAGTATTAATTGTCACCTACTTCATAATGTCAAGCACCCAAATGGATGAAGCTCAAATACTAATTGATTACATCTAAAACCTCACTTCCATTTGACTCCCAGCCACCAGGAGAAATAAAAACATCACTCTATGACATGTGATTGGGTATATCTATGATAAAAAATATAACATTACATATACTACTCCTCCAGACCACACTCCAATCTTCTTTTCAGATGCCTCCTTCCAGATAGTCTTTCATGGGGATTAGGAGCCAAAATACTTGCAACCACCTCCACAGCTACCTCATGATTAGGATCCAACGCTATCTCATGAACAGGATCCACCACTATTCTAGTTTTTGTTATGTTGACTTTTTCTTGTTTATCTACGCTTACTTATTTTTACCATATTTTGTAATGAAATTTCCTTTTATCCCTTCTTGTATTTTTTTCTTCTTTATTTTTAGTTAAATATTTTTCTAAAAAAATAACTTAATTTGTTATTTATTTTTGCTTTCAAGTGGCATTTCTTTTTCTCTGTACCTCGCTCTATGCTCTTAGACATCTTTTATGTGTTTTTTACTTGAGAAATCTATAGTTAAGGAAAAATGTGTTTATGTTGATTGTACTATATGACTTGGATTGTACTGTATGAATTGGATCATACTATACAATTGAACTAGTACTGTATGACTTGGATCATACTGTTCGAACGAACTCTCTATAATGCTCTCTGCTACTTGTAATAAACATAAAACTATTATGACTTAAAAGTTTAATAAGTAATTTCTTACATTATTAAAACTTGGACGATAAACGAATCTTATGAATTTTTATATCCCTACTTATTTCCTTTGCATGATAATTCCTTGTGCGAACTTAAAGATCTAAATCAAATTGAAATTATGATGGTTGAAATGAAAACTTATTCACTCTACTACATGTTTTTATATCATGGATATATTCTATAATTTGTTAAATGAAATTCATTATTTTTCTACATTAGGCTCCTTATTCCTATTGGAAAATCAGGTGTATCTTATAGGTTATTCCTCCTTTATAAGAGGGTGACTTATTCTTCTCTTTAACTTTTTTTTTTTTTTTTTTTTTTTTTTTTTTTTTTTTTTTGAGAAGATGCAAAAAATTGCAATTAAGAAGAAAACGAAGAAAACCTAATACAAACTAGGCAAAAGAAGCTAATGATACCTTTTTAAACATGAAAATGTATCTTATTAAAACTTAAGTTTGTTATTTTAAACTTGTTATAATTGTAATGAAGTCCACTATAACCTATTTTGAAACTGTTGAGATGCAGGGGATACCAAGTTATAAAACAACCCGAGGGTTGATTAGTATCCCAGAGTTCCCATCAAGTTAGAAAATAAGAAATAGTAAAGACCACATAAAAAAATAAGCAAAATTTAAAATAACAAAATAAAAGAAGGAAAAGAAAATAAAAACTAATAATGAAAATACATTTTAATGAAAAATTCCATAACTTTAGTAATTCTTTGCCAAACTTGAAGACCTTGTGTTCCCTCTTCAAAAGCATCTCTCTGTTGTTGCTATCCACTGAAGAATCCTTCTTCATATTAATGGGATATAAAGGAAGAAGAACCTTTAAAAACGTTCCTCTCCTTGTGTTCAGCCAATTTCCTTCTAGGCAATTCTTTCACCGGACCCAATCCTTGAAGTTTCTTGAATAAAACATGCTTTGCTCCGGGTGTAAAATTATTCTTAAAAAAGTTTTTATCTTTCCTAAGAATAGTTTTTTTGAAATTCAAGCTAACATCTAATGGAGTAGAAGAAGAGTCAATGATATCATTACTATTAACATATGCCGTCAAAGTAGATAATGTATCCAAAGCTGAATTTTTTTCTCCCAAAAATTCAGCAATTATAGGAGTCTCGGTGGCCTTTGTAGGAGTTAATTCTGAACTTTGAATGTTTGCAGCCGTAGAAGTAGCTAAATCCAAAATTTGTTCTTTCTCTATCTTTTCCTTGAATGCCTCCATCTTAAGTGGGTTTTGACTTTTCAAATCCTCAATTAAATTAGGCAAACCCGTCGGACTAACAACATTTAGTCCAATTGAATTTGATATAACAAAATCTAGAAAAACCTCCTCAACAACATTAGGTACCTCCATGATATGTGGGATCTCAAATTCTAAAATTTGAAATCCCGAAATGGAGCATTTTCCATTCACGGCATAGTCCGCATTGTCCTGATTTTTAGCAACCGCTTCAACACTTTCTTCCACTCTTTCATCCATAGAATCCGGAATTTTGAATTCATAATTTGAATTCAAATTGCTTTTGGGATGATCTTAATCTTCTACCATGATTTCAGCATCCTTCTGGAATTCCAAAACAGCAGATTTTGATAATCCTCCATTGTCAACATCTACCATGGAAATAACACCAACAGCTGTTGGTTTGTCCATGGTCGAAGCCTTCTTCAAATCTAAAAAAGCTCTTCTCTTATTTTTGAATTTCACGTGCATCCAAGGTCCCGATGTATTATCAAGATGAAATGAATTTTTGAGGACCTCTTTGACAATAGGATTTAGATTTTGAGTTGAATTTGGACACATGGAATCATTGTGTCCGATTTTCCCATAATTAAAGCAAATAGAAGATAGATTTTCATACTCAAATTTCTGAAAAAATCTACCATGAACACCTTCTACTCAAGTTCCAGTAGGGAGTTTAGAATCCAACTTGACTCGGATGCAAGCTCTAGCATATTCTCTCCTTCCCCATCTAAACATATTACCATCCAATAAAAGAGGAGTTCCAATCCTAGAAACAATTCTAGTGATATTGGCTTCATCCCAACAATGTAAAGGTAAATGTGGAAGACGAACCCAAATTGGAGAAGAAATTCCATTCAAAGAATAAGGAAAGAAGGTTGAAGACCAAATGTCTAAGCCAACCACAAAACCCCCTACTAGCCATGGTCCCCCATTAAGGACTCCCTCCATGGCTTCATGAGTTTGAAAAGAACAAAGAAGCCAATCAAGGCCAAGCAATGTAATATGAAAACTACCAAATTTAGACCATTCTTAATTCCAATGAACACTTAAAAAAAGGAAAATTTTTTCTAAGAATTTTAACAACCAAGGAATTGCTCAAGATTTGAACATTAGATAATTCCTTTTCCTTGTCCAAGATGACAAAATTTTCCTCTCCCAAAATTTCAGGAATTTCACTTAACTTAATTTTAATGTGAGGTTTTTTCGTCCACACATTAGAGTTATCCAATTTTGGAGAAGTAATTGGAATAACCATGTCCTTCTTCACAATTTCAGCAAAACTACCTTTTGAAGAAGATGCTTCCATGACAATTGCTCCACCAAAGGGAACCTTCAAAGGTTTAGGATTATCCAAAATCGAAATAATTTCCTTCCCTTTGCCTAAAATCGGCAAAGGTTTGTCATTAGCCTTAAAGCCTCCCTCTTTAATGACAAGAGGGGATTCCAAAATCCGAAAAGAAGAGATTAGATTTAAGGAGACTCTACCTTTTGAATCCAACGTGAATGGACTCGCTGTAGATAACAAATTTTTGGTGTTCCGGTCATCATTTGATGACCGGCCACCTTCTTCCATCTCCAATCAATGCTACACGAATTCTTCAAGCTCTTCTTCCAAATTCTTCCTAAATTTGTGGAGCTTCTCTCTCTACTTCTTCCATCTCTATGTTATAAAAAGATTTCCGTTGTCGGGACACGAATATTCTTTTCTTTTACTTGGAAGATAAACTGAGATTCTTAAAGATTTTGGAAGGAAACAATTTGTAAAAACCAAAGAGGCAAAAAATGAGCCCAAAATCAAAAGATGCACAATGACACTAAAAGTAAAAGATGCACTAAGTGTGTCAAAAACAACGATGCACAACGTGCATCAAAAGTTGATAAAAGAGGAACAAAAAGAGCCCACTTTAAATTAGTTTTTCTTTATGTTAAATCTTTAAATCTTTAAAAAATTCAGGTGTTTCCTAATATGTTTAATACTTGATTTTTGAAAATTTTGGTTATTCATTCATCACTATTACTGTAATATTCTATTCAATATATTTCATACTAGAAGTTTGAAAAGTTTAAGCTTCCTTGTCTAATTATAATCCTTGAATTAGATTTTTGTTTAAACAAAGGATTTTAGCATGTGAAGATGTTAAGCTGGGTTGCAAACTCTAGAATCCAAATCCTTTTATTGCAATAAAGTCAACACTTATCTTATTTGATCTTTTCTGTTTGTAGAAGAAGTTTATTACATTTTGAATAATGCCCACGAGAGTTCTCATGTATGTGATGTTTCTTTCTTTACCTTGAATTGTTAGTTGTTTGAATTTATTTATTTTATGCATTTCTTGTTTCTATTTTTTAATTTTTCTTCCTTATGTTTTTGATCTTTTTTAATGTCAAAAGGGGAGTATTATTTTATTATTTATTGTTATTGTTTGCATATTATTTAAAATAAAAAAAATTAAGAGGCAAGCAACTTTTAAAAATCCAAAAATATTAATATTTGCCATCATAAAAAAGGTTGAGATTATTGCAAATGTGAACCAAGCACTATGATTTTTATGATAATAAATATTATTGTGTCTGCCAATGCTTTCTCTTAATTCTATGATATTATGGTTTATTTTGTGTGAACTAAAATTTCAAAAAATCTGCCCAACGTTCACTTGCAATTCTAATCGCCCTAAGACTAGGTAGACTAGGGTTAGAGTTTGTATTTTCAATGTATTCTATATTTTTTTCCTTTCTTGAGTCATATTATTTAATTGGGAGGATATCAATGCTGACTATCCTTGCACACACTTAGGGGAGAGATAAAAATGCTTTTAAAAGAGTTTTCTTTTCAAGAAATTCATTCTATACAATTTTAACTTCATATTGTACGATTATGTCGTACTGTATAATTTTAATTTATATTATATGATCTTTTATGCTTTATCAAAATCCTACCCACTAGAGGTTATAAAAGATACTAATTCTATGTTGACCATATAGTTTGATTTCGTTCAGATTATAAGCCCTAATTAAAATATTTCTTAAGTAATCCCTCTATATTAAATAATCAAATCATGGGAAATTATTGTGATTAATCATACTGTATGATACAATTTATATACCTGTATACTAAATTGGTAGTCCCAAAGATCATACAAAATGAAATCTATTATTTTTGTACTGATTGTGTTGTATGATGTCCATAATCGTGGAAAATTGACAGTGTACGAAGTTGGTCGTATCCCAAACTAATAGAAGGAATTTGTATAGTTCATACCATGTTGCAACTCAATTATCATTACTATATTTTCATATCATGTTTATTTTTTATGATTACAAATAATTATTATATTGATTACTATTTCTCCTAACATATATTAGATATATTATTTTTTTGTTTGTGTGTACTAACGTTTAAAGAAAATCATGCTCCAAACTGTTGAAGATATCATGACATATTAGATTAGGGTTTATTATAATTGGAGTCTATACTCTTTATACTTTTATTGAGTCTTGGAGAGTGTGATTGTAATTGGGTAGCCGTGCACATACACATCAGGGGACTGTAAAAATTTGTAATTTTTTAAACTAATCGTACTATAAGATTTGAGATTTTACGGGATGACTTGTCCATATTATTCTTCCATAAAGCAGTTAGTCGAGCCATAACAGGAAAATTTTTCTAAGTCTTATTCATTCTGTATGAAGTTACCCTCGTACAGACGACATATAGAGTACGAAATAGATATGTATAAGTTCATCCCGATGAATATCCTATTTTTTTATTCTGATCATACTATATAATTATATGTTCATATAGTTGATGTCCAAAGTATGAAATCATTGCATATTTTTTCATCCCAATTAACTTCAAAATTTTTTTTGAAATGTTCATCTTGGATGATCTCAGGTTCGTACAGACGACATCAAGAGTACGAATTGGTTGCGTATATTTTTGTCCTGATGAAAATGTAAATTTTTTGAATTTTTTGTATTGTACGATCCTAGGACAATACAAAAAACTTCCAGAGTGTAAAATAGACTCGTCCATTTCATTTCGAATGAAACATGTGTTGCGGATCTAGTTTCATGGTTTATGATTTTGATGATAGCAAACACTCTTATTTCTCTACGACTGCCTTAACTACTGACATTTCAGGTCCATAAGATCAGACTTCTATTGGAACCTGCTCAAGATTGGGTAGACTATATCTGAGTCAATTTGTACCTTTTTCAATTCTTGAGTCTTTTGTAATTGCTGTGGCTCCTGATGCTATGTAACTTTGCACACACACACCATGGAAGAATTTTTGATTGTTCCCTAGAGTTTACTGTTTTTGGTAACATCATCCGGGATGATATTTATATCAGCCTAGACGATCTGTTCAAAAATAGAAACCCTGATTAGGGCATGATGCTTGTCAAGGCAGCCATCATTAAACACATCGTCCTGGACAATTTTGTATCAGCCAGGATGATAGGCTCAAATCAGAAAGAATCTGCCACCATATCTATTTACGAATTACTTATTTTTGGACATCGTCCCCGTGGATTGGCCTGGCTTATCAGGATCGTCCTGGCCGATCCAGCATAATTTTTCTTAAATAAATATAGCAATTAAGGAAAGTAATTAATGGTGATTTGCATGATCACATTGGCCGGCCCAATCACAGGATCGTCCGGTACGATTTGACATCGGCCAGCTTCTTTTTAAGGAAATATTCAGGATGATTTTCCTCATATTTTGAACTAAACATCCAGGACGATATCCTATCGGCCTGGATGATACGACCAAAAATCTTCTGATCGTCCCTAACCGACCGGGCTGATTGAGCGTAATTTACGCTGATCAGCTAGGCTGATATTTATATCAATCTCGATGATAAAGTCGGCAGGTTGCATTAATTAACTAGTTTTGAGATCTTTTATTTAAGCTTTTGACTAGGCACTTTTGTAAGTGTCTTTGACAGTCATTGTAGCTTCGTTCTTCTAAAGGAAACTTGAAGAGAGAGCTTGAAAGGGAGAGAGGAAAGGGTGGAGTTTGAGAGAGGGAGAAGATCCTTAGAGGGGGTATCAAGGGAGTGTGGAGAGGGTTCCACATGGTTGCTCTGGCGAGCTTGCACCTTAGTACCATCGAATTCAAAGCTTGTCTTAAGGGAAGTTTTGGGAAGAAGAAGATCTCTTTGGTGTCAAAGGACCCGGCGAGTCCGCCAAACCGGGAAAGGTGGAAGTAATTTTTTAAGGGATTCTCTGTCTAGCTATGTGGGTTAAAGGAGAGACACTTATTTTAGTGCAATACTCGTAGGGTGCCTCCGAGGAGTGGACGTAGGTCAAGGTTTGACCAAACCACTATAAATCTGGTGTATTCTATCCTTTATTATTTTCACATTTAATTTATGCACTTTGGCTTTCTTAGTGGTGAATCTTGATTCTGGTTTTAAGATTATTTTTGTTTTAATTACTGATTCATCTCTCTCTTAATTAGCCTTGGGCCAGTTCATAAGGGGCCTAACATCTCTATCAAACTTTTAAGTGGTATCAGAGTCAGGTTCATAACATAAGTTTTTTTGAAAGCTTTTGAATTTTTGATCCATGGCTAATTTTGATAATCGTAATATTTCAGAAGGTTATTCAATCATCAGACCACCTTTATTTAAAAATATTACTTTTGATTTTTAGAAAATTTGCATGTCTACTTTCTTGCAATCGATTAATTTTCGTATGTGACATATGATTTTAATTGGTTATTCTATACTGTCTCGTATTTTAGATGGAATTTAAATTGATATTCCTTTTAATCAATGGAGTAGAGAAGAGAAAATCAATGCTCAACTGAATACAAAATCTTTAAACTATTTTTTCTATGCTTTAAATTCCAAAGATTGTATGTTAGTTTTCATGTGCACTACTGGTTTGGAAATTTGGGATAAATTACACACAATATACGAAGGCACTAGTGAAATCAAGCAATCCAAGTTGAATATTTTAATGCATGATTATGAACAATTTTGCATGAAACCTTATGAGACGATCTTAGACTTGTATACTAGATTATCCAATTTGTTACATCATTACATGCTTTAGGAAAGTAGTTTTCAAACTTTCAAAAAGTCAATAAAATTCTTTGTTATTTATTTGATAAGTTTTATGCTAAAGTTATTGCTATTTGTGAATCAAAAAATTTGAATGAGTATTTTATTGATAATTTGACTTGCTCACTCATTGCCTACGAGCAAAGTTTAGGTCAAAGTCTTTTGGATGCAGGTGAAACGATAGTGCTAAACACTGAAAATATGGAGGAAAGCGGCTTAATTGGTGACGAAAATAATGACTTGCAAGAAAATTAAAAAGCTCACCAAAGCATAAGCCTCAATAAAAGTGGAATAAAGATAAAAATGGTAAGAATGTTAAAATTAGTTCTGACATTATTTTCTTTAGATGTAGAAAACCTGGACATGTGAAAAATCTGTGCCCTAATTTGAGAACTCCTCCAAGAAAAGAAAAGGGCAAGCAAAGAAAATTTTAAAATGGCCAAATAATGAAAAGCAAAAAATCTCTTGGGCAGACTTAGCTTCTGAATCATCTGATCAGGAGCAAGATGTCTCCTAAACCATTGTTTGTATTTTTTTTTGTTTTGTTTGCTTGTTTTGTCATTTTTTGGTGTTTTTCGTGGGTGTTTTTTTGTGTTTTGGATTTATTTTTTTTTCCATCCTTTCTTTCTTTTCTTTTCTTTTTCTTCTTCTTTAAATTTTAATTGTCTTTATTTTTGCCTTTTTGTCAACACACTCATCACCATCCTTTTCAAATTCAAAAAAAAAAGGGGGATTAAAAATTTTTGAATGAAAAATCTATCTCCTATTTTTTGAATTCTTATGTAAGTTGTGGTTGGCATCTCTAAAAACAATCAAAGGAAAGAAACTCATGATTTTGACTCTCAATCTCTGTTTCCTAAAAGAGGTTATTCTACTTTTGATTTAAAATCTTCATCATATTTTAAATTGGATTTTGAAACTAAACTTTTTTTCAATTCCCTATATTTTACCTATCGCATAGGAATCTTTTGCAAATTGTTGAATCTACCTCATAATTTTCCTAATCAAGTAGTGTGTTTTGTCAATAGAATGGGTTTACTTTTATTTTTAAAATTTCAGAAAAGTAGCATATTTAAAAAAAAAGTCCAATGATTCCAAATAAAAAAAAGGTTGCCAATGACGCCAAACCAAAAGATGCGCAATGACGCCAATTTGAAAAAAAAAATACAGAAAGTGTATCAAAAATCAAAAGATGCTCAAAGAGCCATTCAAGTGACAAAGGGCATAAAATGAGCCTACAAAAAAGTATGCTTATTTTTCCTATACTACTAAAAGCCTAAGAAAATCCTTGATATTTTTGATGCTTGAGTTTGAAAATCATGATTCCAGATTCAACAATTCGTGCACTAATCTTCTATTAGATATGTTTTATGGAAGGAGTTTTGGAAAAAATTGCTTTTCTTTTTCTAATTTATTCCTAGATTTAGATATTGGATTAAAAAGTTTTTTATCCTTTAAAAAGAACTTGAGCTTGGATTATCAATTTCTGAATTTCTAACCTTTACTGGATTATGCATTGTTAATCCATTTCTTATTAAGTTTTTTTAAAACTAAGAGGTAACTTTTTCTTTTTAAGAATCTATGTGCCCCTTCTCTTTTTGATAATGTCAAAGGGGGAGAAACGTATTGTTGAATTTGTACCTTTTTCATCTTTCAAAAATAAAAAAAAAACAAAAAATTTTGATCTCCCCTATTTTTAAAAGTTTTATTTTAGTAAGGGGGAGATTAGGAGAACATGATTTCTTTTTTGCAAATTCAACCAGTAATATTTATCATAATAAAAAAGGAGGAGATTATTACGGATCTATTTTCATGGTTTATGATTTTGATGATATCAAACACTCTTATTTCTCTACGACTGCCTTATCTACTGACATTTCAGGTCAACAAGATCAGACTTTTATTGGAACCAGTTCAAGATTGGGTAGACAAGATCTGAGTCAATTTATACCTTTTCCCTTTTTGAGTCTTTTGTAATTGCTGTGGCTCCTAATACTAAGTAACTTTGCACACACATACCTTGTAAGAATTTATGACTGTTCCCTAGAGTTTATTATTTTTAATAACATCGTTCGAGATGATATTTATATCGGGCTGGATGACCAGTTCAAAAACAAAAATCTTTATTAGGGCATCATTCTTATCCAGGCAGCCGTCATTAAACACATCACCCTGGATGATTTTATATCGGCCAGGATGATAGACTCAAATAAAAAAATAACCTACTTTCATATCTATTTAGGAATTACTTATTTTTGGACATCATCCCGATGGATTGGCCTGGCCTATTAGGATCGGCCTAGCCGGTCCAGTACAATTTTTCTTAAATAAATCTAGAAATTAAGGAAAGTAATTAATGGTGATTTAGACTACACATCGGCCGGGCCGATCACAGGATCATCTGGTACGATTTGACATCAGCCAGCTTATTTTAGGGCGATGTTTAGGGCAATTTTCCTCATATTTTAAACTAATCATCCAGGATGATATCCTATCGGCTAGGACGATACTACCAAAAATCTCCTGATCGTCCCTAACGGACCTGGCTGATTAAGTGTAATTTTTGCTGATCGACGAGGCAGATATTTATATCGGCCTGGACGATAAAGTCGGCAAGTTAAATTAATGAGCTCGTTTTGAGATCTTCTATTTAAGCTTTTGACTAGGCGCTTTTGTAAGTGTCTTTGGTAGCCATTGTAGCTTCGTTCTTCTGGAGGAAACTTGAAGAGAGAGCTTGAAAGAGTGGCGTTTGAAAGAGGGAGATGATCCTTGGAGGGGGTTTCAAGGAAGTATGGAGGTGTTCCACATGGTTTCTCCAGCGTGCTTGCACCTTACTACCATCGGATTCAAGGCTTGTATTGAGGGAAGTTTTGGGAAGAAGAAGATCTCTTTGGTGTTAAAGAACCCGGTGACTCCGCCGCACCGGGGAAGGTGGAAGTGATTTTGTGAGGGCTTCTCCTCCTAGCTGTGGGGGCTAAAGGAGAGACACTTATTTTAGTGCAATACTTCGAGGGTGCCTCCGAGGAGTGGACATAGGTCAATGTTTGACCAAACCACTATAAATCTGATGTGTTCATTCATTTATTATTTTTGCAATTAATTTCTGCACTTTGGTTTTCGTAGTGGTGAATCTTGATTCTGGTTTTAAGATTGTCTTTGTTTTAATTACTAATTCACCTCTCTCTTAATTAGCCCTGGCCAGTTCATAAGGGGCCTAACATCTCTAACAAACTTTGAACATGATCTTATTTAAACTGATTATACTATATGATATGGATTTTGTACAGTACGTTATCTAGGTACAAAATTATTTTACACTAGATCATACAAGCAAATTTTGACTTATTTATATGTACGATCGTTGATCATACCATACGATCATGGATGGTCATAATTCAAATTTTCAATTTTTAAGATAGTTTTTTGTGCCATTTATATTTATAGTCTTATAAACTGACTTTGGACAAATCTATCTTCGTGTTTTCTTTGAGATGAAATGAAAGAGTGATTTGGGAGAGTGTTTGAGAGAGATTTCTTACAAGTGGAGAGTGTGAATGGTTCATAAGGTTACTTAAAGGTGAGAATATCTTTGTTTATGTGACAAATCTCTTCCTTACTTTTTTTAAGATGCTTGAGAGAAGATCTTTAAAGAAGATCCAGTTCTCTGCTGACACTTGAAGAGTGTGAATGGATGATCGCACTCTACCGATATTTGGAGGGTGTGAATGGTTAATGATACTCTACCGATATTTAGAGGGTATGAAAGGATGACGTTAATCTGTCGACATTTAGAGGGTGAGAAAGGATGACGGTATTCTACCGCACCAGGGATTGGTGGAAGAGAGGGTAATTCTAAAGGCTTCTTCGCCTTATTGTGGGATCAAAAGGAGAGTCACCTTAGTAATAGTGCAATACATGGAGAGGGGGTCTTTAGGGAGTGGATGCAGGTCTAGTTGGATCAAACCACTATAAATTTATTTGTTCTTTTTATTTTATTGCAATTTTATTTTCCTGCACTTTTTATTTTTTGGTTGAAAAGTTTTTTATTGTGAAAATTTTTCTTCAAACAAAAATTATAAAATGGTATTCTAAAATTTCTATGAAACTTTTAAAATAACCAATTCACCCCCCCCCCCTCGCCCCCCGCGCTCTTGGTTAGCATTAGGACAATGGTTATAGGTTTAACAACCTATATGGTCTTTCAAGTGGTATTAGACCTACTTTTGAAAATTAAGGTTTAAACAATTTTTTGAAAATAATCATGGCTACATTTAGAAACTGTAACACACCTGAAGGGTATTCAATCACTAGACCCTATTGTTTAACAACATCCATTTCGATTTTTCGAAAATATGTATGTCTACTTTTCTTTAATCGTTTGACTATCGCATGTGGATTTTAGTACATGAAGGATATACTAGGCCAAATAGACTTGTAGATGGTATTAGAACTAAAACACCATTTACTAATTGAATTAGAGAAGAAAAAGAATTAGCTCAGTTAAACTCCAAATATTTGAAAACCTTTTTCTGTGCACTTAAATCTAAGGATTACATGTGCGTCTCTACTTGTAAAAGTGAAAAAGAAATTTGTGATAAACTTTGCATCACATATGAAGGAACTAACAAGATGAAATAATCTAGATTGAATATTTAACTACATAATTATGAACTATTTCACATGAAACCAAATGAATCAATCACTGACATGTACACACATTTCACTCAAATAGTTACCTCTTTGCATGCTTTAGGTAAGGAACTAACGAATGCTGAGAAAGTGAATAATACACTTTATTGTTTGCTTACAGCTTATGATGTGAAAATAACTATTATTGCAGAGTTTAAAGATTTAAATATTTATTCTATTGATAATCTTGTAGGATCCCTAATTGCTTACGAGCAAAGAGTGACTCAAAGATAGAATGATGTAGGTGAGAATCAAAAGGAAAAGAATATAGCTTTGAAAGTGGATGACTCAGAGAGTGATCAGTCTCAACTTGAGGATGAATATGTCATTGCCTCAATGACAAAGCAATTGAAGAGTTTTCTAAAGAGGAAGCAAAAGAGACGTCAGCAATAGAATAATGGTAAGTTCCACAAAAATGTTAAGGCTTCTAATGATGTGGTTTGCTTTAAATGCAGGAAGCCTTGACACATCAAATTTGAATGTTCAAATCTTAAAGCCAATCCTAGCAAGGAGAAGGTTAAGGAGAAAAAAAATGTGAGGAAGGGTAATAAGAGATTACAGAAAGCATTTTGAGCAGACTCAGCTTCAGATTCTTAAGAAATAAAAATAGATGAGGAAGTCACCAACCTGTGTTTGATGGCCAAAAAGCTTGATCAATCATATAAATAAAAGGTATATGAATTATCTTATGAAGCGTTATTTGATTTTTTTGAAAAAATTCATACTGCAAATATAAAACTCAAAAAGTGCATGCTAGGTTGAATTTAGATTTCCTAGAATTACAAAAAAGAGCATGAAATCCTTAAAAAAGATCACACACAGATTGATAGCAACCACATAAATTTATTGGGCGAGTTTGATGAATTGAACAAATAACATGAACTGTTAAGATCATCCCATACTGAACTTAAAAAAGATTTTGAAACATTTATGGATGAATCTGATAGTAGGGAACATGAGTTGAAATTTCATAATTCTAATTTAAAACAAGCAAACTCATATCTCATAAAAAGAAGTGAAAGCTGTTGAAGATAATAGGATTCCCCCAACACTTGAAGATTTTTCTAATCCTAAACTAAAGCATAAAAATATAAAAGCTAGGAAAAGACCATTAAATTCATGTAGATTAATAAATTCTTTTCCAGGAGTCAAATATTTCTCCTGTAAAATGTTAGGTCATATATCTCACACTTGCATTATTTATAGTAATTCATATCTAGTGTGGAGACCAAAGATGTATAAAACAAAGCATATCAAACATGCATCTAAATTAATTTTGCCATGAGAAAAATCTAAACTTGTTTTGGTTCCCAAGGCTAATGTTTGATTATCTTGAAGAAATACTCTCATACAGGATATCATGAGAGCATTTACTATCTAGACACTAGATGTTCGAAGAAAATGACTGGAGACACTACATAATTCATATCATTGGGAACCAAGAATGGAGGCAAGGTTACACTAGGAGATAATACCACTAAAAAAGTGGTTGGCACAAGTATGATTTGAAAACTAAATAATTTTTTCATTGAGAATAATTTTATTGTAGAAGGATTAAAGAATAATCTGTTGAGTATTTGTCAGCTTTATGATAAGGATTATAATAGAAATTTTTTTCCCACTAGCTGCATAATAAGCCAAAATGTAATTAATGTTTTGAATGGAATTAGGGTAAATAATGTATACATGCTTGATTTGAATTGTATTAAATCTCTTAATGCTTTTTAAAAAAAATATATTTTTTGATGAATTATGGTTATGACATAGGAGAGTTTGTCACGCTAGCATGAAAAACCTTAGAAAAATTTCCTAAAAAACTTGTTAGAGGAATACCAAAATTAGACTTTACTAAGGATCACCTGTTTGATGCATGTCAACAAGGAAAATAGGTGAAGTCTTCCTTTTATTCCATTAAGGATATTATAACTAGCAAATTTTTAGAAATTATTCACATGGATCTTTTTAGACCAGTTAGCACTATCAGTCTATGAGGTAAATTATTTGGATTTGTGATTGTTGATGATTTTTTTAGATTCACTTGGGTTAAATTTTTTTTTATAAGATTGAATCATTTGAAGAATTTTGAAGTTTCTCAACTTAGATTCAGAGAAAACTAGGATGCAATATCTTATCTATATAAAGTGATCATAGGGTGAATTTGAAAATGAGAAATTTAAAGAGTTTTTTAAAGTGAAAGGAATTGATTATAATTATTTAGCACCTAGGACCCCTTAGTAGAATGGGGTAGTAGAAAGAAAGAACATAATATTAATTGAAACCACTAAAGCCATGTTGGTAGAATAATCACTTACAAAATTTTTTTGGACTGAAGCGATTAGTACAACTTGTTTTGTTATGAATAAGGTGAACATTAGATCCAAATTGAATATGGCACCTTATCAACTTCTTAAGGGGATAATATCAAATTTTCCACATTTACATGTTTTTGGATGAAAGATGTTGATTCAAAATAATGGAAAAACCCCTTTGGAAAAATTTGATCCAAATTTTGATAAAGGAATTTTTCTTGGATACTCCAGTGTTAGAAAATCTTATAATATTTTTAACAAAAGAACTTTGGAAGTTAAGGAGACCACACATATAGTGTTTGATGAATCTGACATTTCAGAAAAGCCAATGTTGGAAGAGGATCATATTAAAAATAACTCCCAAGGAATTCAAAAGATAAATTTGGAAGAAAATGTGAAAAAATAAAAACCTTTACCGAGAGGATGAAAATTTTCTAAGAATCACCCTAAGGAATTGATTTTACGTGAACCTAATGAGGGTGTTAGGACTAGACATAGACTTAGCAAAGAGGTGAACCATTCTGCCTTTATATTGATGGTTGAACCCACATATATATATCAAGAAATTTTGGATGAATTTTAGATTTTGGCCAAGCAAGAAGAGTTGAATCAATTTGAAAGAAATGATATTTGGGAATTGAATGAAAGGCCAAAGAATCAAAGTGTTATTGAAACTAGGTGGGTGTTCAAAAATAATATGAATGATTAGGGAGTTTTGATTAGAAATATGGCAAGATTGATGTCCAAGGGGTATATTCAAATAGAATGTATTGATTTTGAATAGCCATTTTCCCGTGTAGCCAGTCTTGAATTATTTAGTATTTTATTAGCCTTTGCCTATTTTAAAGGTTTTAAATTATATCAGATAGATGTTAAAAGTGTCTTTTTGAAAAAGGTAATGTAATAGGATATTCATTTTGAGCAACCTCCAGGTTTTGAAAATTCTAAATTCTCTAATCATGTGTTTAAATTGAAAAAGGCATTGTATGGACTTAAATTGGCACCTAGGGCTTGGTATGAGAGATTAAACACATTCTTATTAGAGAGATTATTTATGAAAGGAAGTGTGGAGACCACTCTGTTTTTAAAAAATATAGGAGATGACGTACTCATTATTCAAATATATGTTGATTACATTTTGTTTAGTTCTACAAATAAAACTCTTTGTGATGATTTTTAAAAAATAATGAGCAGTAAATTTGAGATAAGTTTAATGGGAGATTTGAGTGATTTTCTTGGCTTTAGCATTAACCAAAATAAGGAACTTTTTTTAGTCAGTCCAAGTATATTAAGGACATACTAAAAAAATATGAAACGGATAATGCTAAATTAGTGACAACAGTAATGAGTGCCTCAGTTCAATTAGATAAGGACCCTAAAGGAAAATCTATTGATTAAAATAAATTTAGAGGAATAATTGGATCAATGCTTTACTTGACTTCTAGCAGACCATATAAAATATTTAGTGTTTGTTTGTGTTAGATTTCAATCTGATCCTAAGGAATCATATTTGAAAACAATAAAAAGGATTCTGAGATATCTTTTGTGAACTCAAAACTTAGAAATTTAGTATCCTAAGCACAGCTCTTTGTTTGAAATTATTGGATATTCTTATTCAAATTTTGCAGGTTATAAGGTTGATAAAAAAGTACATCTAAAACTTGTCAATTCATAGAAAATTCTTTAGTTTCTTGTTCCAGTAGGAAATAAAACTCAGTAGCCCTATCTACTACTGAAGCTGAATATATTGTCTTAGGTAGTTTTGTGATATAATTACTTTGATTGAAATAATAATTGATTGATTTAGGATTTTTAATTGGCATAATTCTTATTTTTGGTGATAATACTAGTGTCATTTGCATTTCAAAGAACCTTATCCAACATTCTATAACCAAGCTTATAAATATAAGGAATCACTTCATGTTACTATAGAAAATCAACTTGCCGATATTTTAACAAAACCATTGGTCTTTGACACTTTTAACACCTTAAGAACTAGGTTAAGTTTAATTGATCTTAATGCTTAAATTGAAAATTCTGCAAACTTGATGTGTGTAAATATGTGTTTGTTTAGTTTGTCTCTATTTATTTTTTTTATTTATTTTTGTGTATTTAGTTTTGTATTTTTTATTTTTATTTTTATTTTTATTGTGAAGCATGTCACCTGATGAAAATGATTAGTTTGGAAAATGTTTTTTGATTATCATGCTTTATTTTATAAGTGTTATGTTCATATTGTATGAAATTTTATTGTCATGTACGAATTCTATAGTATGTGCATAATAGGTTTTAGAGTTGAGCATGTGAAACTTAGTTTTTCATAAGGTTCATATTGTACGATGCTATCATAGTCAGCTATTTATTAATGATCATATGTATAAAATTTTATTTCATCTATACGATCCAGATGTTAATTTCTATGGATGACGAACCTAACCTTCTTTAAAATGAACTTTAATATTCTGATCATCTTGGATGAACTCCTATTCATCTGTATGATCGTATCGTCAAAAAGCCTATACAAAAGGACATCACAAAAATGGCATTTTACGAAAAGCCCTTTCATTTTTTGCCATTTTCATTCGTATGTAAAAAAATATTTTTATCCAGTATTATTTTAAAATCGTGCGTACGATCCAAGTTTCGTACTGTACAATATGTAGTTTTCCTTTAAATAGAAGGGTCATTGAAATCCTTTTTCATTCGCTTTCATATCCATTTCGAACTCTCTAGAGCCATCGTCTTAGGAATGACAAGTTATAGCAAACATCCACATGTTTCTAAGGGTTTCTCTTCTAGATGTAGTGGGGATCATAACTTCCTATCTAAGGTGAATGAGGATGCATTCTTTAGGTATTTTATTGCCAAAATTACCCCTTCCAGTCTTCTTATTCAGGGTGATCTCTACTTTTCTATTATATTAATGTTTGCTTTGACCCAACTCTCTTTCATTCTTACTCTAATTTATGCCTACCATAAAAAAATTTCCAATACTTCTTGGCTGACATGAGAGTTAATGAGGACCACTCTAGAATTACTTCTTATGTCTAGAAATAACTAGTAGAGATTATTAGGGAAGATTTAGGCAACTATCTCTACTTGGGAACCCAAGGGAATAGAGCCCACACTTTGACCTCAAGAGCTGATTTTGATTGGTAAAAAAATTAATCAAACTCTTAGAGGTGTCTCTCAAGTGAGTCATTTAGCTAGACTCTACACTTTGAACCAAAATTCCCAGATCAACCAGAATGTTTTGAGTACATCAATTATTCCTAAGACTGGTGATCATATAAATATGACCCCACCTTTGTCCACCCTCACCTATCTAATTATGAATGCAATCCCCTTTGATGAAACCCAACTAATCATGGAATATATATACAATCTTTCTGAAATTGGGCTTCCACATCATAAGAGGAAGAAAAATGTGGCTTTAGGATAGTTAATTTCCTAAATTGGGCTTCCACATCATAAGAGAAAGAAAAATGTGGCTTCATCTAAATATGGCCGATGCATCTAAATATGACCAAAATTGGGCTTCCATATCATAAGAGGAAGAAAAATGTAGCTTCATCTAAATATGACCAATGCATCTTTTTGATCACTTTTATGAGAGATCAAAGTTGTAGTGAAGATTTAGATGAAGAAGAGGGAGCTCGTGCTCCAACACCTACACCTGGACCTGACCAAAACTATTTTTAGGAAATGGTACAACAGTTTGATCATTTGGAGACTCATTTTGATCAACACTTTGATCAAATTTAGAATCGTTTAAATCAGTAGGATGCGAGACATCAGGAAGACATGGGTTGGATCAGTGGTCAATGTGACACGGCCAACACGAATTTAGCTATGATGAATAATTTCTTTTCAATGTTCAATAAGCCTCCTCCTCTAGATCAAGGACCCTCAGATTTCTAGATGTACTTCATTATTATTCTTGCTACTGAGTTTTTGTGATTATTATTATGATATTTTCTTCTACGAGTGTACTAGTTTTATATGTTGTTTAGATTCTATGTGATGATGTTATGCGTTGTTGTGATTGGTATCAATTTAAATGGATGTATGTGATCTTTTTTAGTATCAATGAAAAGTGTTATATTTTTTTGACATGTTTTAGTTCTCACTGCTTCAAATGTTATTATCTTTAATGAGAAAAAACTTTTGAAATTGATTGTTGAAATGGGTTATCAATTATTTTGCTCTACGAACTAATTTCCTTACAAAATCTATTCTCTAAAAAATTTAAATTAAAATTATAATTGGATTTAGAGAAGGAGATAAATTTCATGTTCTTTTAGGAAAACATATCTAAAATATAATTGTTGCAAAATTGAAGTTTTATTATTTTTTATTTCTTTTCAACATATTTATTTTTGTTATTCGAGAAATTTTAATATAGATTACTGATATTAGAAAGACCTAAAAAGTAAAAAAAAGGGGAAATGCACAATGTGTGCAAAAGTAAAAAAGAAGTGCAATGGTTTGCAAAGTGAAAAGAGGCACAAAATTATCCCAAATAGAAAGATGCACTAAGTGCGCACAAATATTTGAAAAGATGTGCAATGTCCCCAATTGAAAATTTTTTATTGCGTTCTTTCCACTATTATTTAATCTCTAATATAAATCCATGTAATTAACAATCATATTTGATATTGAATTTGAAGTTAACTAATCTTCATTTCATTATTTTTGCAATAATCTTCTTTATTTAATTTGTCTAGTATGAACAATAACCTTGATTGACTTTTATTATCTTAGTTATTCTTTGATTTAAAATTTTGAAGTTTTTCTTTTTAATATTATGAAATTAACATTGTATTTTCAATTGGTTTAAAACCCTTTTCTTCTTCAACTCTTTTGGTTTATCTATTGAAATATTTCATTTTAAAATATACTTCCGTTTTTGTAGTTGTCAAAAGGGGGAGACATAATATTGTTTGATTGATTGATGATTATTATTTGGGCGTGTATGTGTAATTTTTGAATGCATGTGTGAATGTTTTGAATATTTGAATGTCAGCGCATGTGTGAATGTTTTGAATGTTCGTTCATGTTTGTGCTTTTTTTTTTTTTGAAAGAAGCATAAATGCATTAATAGCAAGAAAAGCAAAAAGCAAAAAGAACTACAAAGATGATTCCTCCTTCACCATTTGTACAAATGAGGGAGGAATCTTATCCAACAAAAGATCTTCCCAAATAAAATTGCTAAAAAGAGCATAACTAGCACACATATCCTCTAGCTTATTTCCCCTTCTATCTATACATTTGAAAATTACATAATCAAAATCATTGAAGAAATCCAAATCGTCAGTTCCCTTGAAGCCATGAACCTTAGTACTTTGGATCGCCTTTATCACATTGGAGTTGTCACTTTCAATTATAGCTCCCTTGTACTTAAACATCCAATCCTTTATAACATCTTTCAAGGATTTGGTAGCTAGAAATTCAAATTGATAGATGTCCCAATGGATAAAAGAATTGCCAAACGCCATTAAAAATCTCCCTTTGCAATCTCTGATAATACCTCCAACACCTGCTCTATAAGAAGAACACAGTGTGGCATCTACATTGATTTTTAACCAACGGGGTGAGGGTATGCCAAAAATTTGACAGTCTATAAAACTGATTAACATCCCGAGATTCAGGAATTGGATTATAAATCAATTTAGAGAAAGAAGATAGGCTAATTGCTTGAACAGCTATAGAATTAGCACTTTCACTAATCCCTTCATGAACCATTTTATTTCTAGCCTTCCACGAGAGGTACACAACATTGTAAAAAAGATTAAGAATCATACCATTTTTCTTTATAGTATCTCGTAACCAATTGCAGCAATCCTAAAAGCGTTGAA
Source organism: Dendrobium catenatum (assembly GCF_001605985.2). Classification (NCBI taxonomy): domain Eukaryota; kingdom Viridiplantae; phylum Streptophyta; class Magnoliopsida; order Asparagales; family Orchidaceae; genus Dendrobium; species Dendrobium catenatum. Next base: position 36,590 of record NW_021564348.1, read on the forward strand.
ACTCAAGCAAGCCAAAACCCCATTTGTTCAGAATAAGCACCACCTCCTAAATTTTCATGCATTTAATAAGAATGTGTTCCACCTCTTCTATCCCATCAGAACATCTCAGGAAAATGTCATTCACTTGAAACCTTTTATGAGCTAGGAATTTGTATGTTGGCAAAGCATTTTTAAACAATCTCTAACTGAATATTTGTACCCGAGGATTAACTTTTGCCTTTTTAATCTAACTATAAACTTTCCAATCATTTTACTATTGAAAACCAATGATCATCCAAGGAATAGTCATCCCTGAGCCTTGATAAATAAGTTATCTATCATCTTCTACCTGATTTGGATTAATGTTGATCTTAAGGATAAGATCCACAAGCTCCCCTCCAAAGACCTACTTCAGGTTTTATTCTTTCCAGTTTTTACCTTCAATGAATCTACTCAACATAAACTCCTCATCACCTTGCGGAGCTACAAATGTTGGCCATTCATATATTGTTCTATCCAGTATCCATTTATCCTTGAATACATTAATGGAATTACCATTAGCTATATTCCATTTGATGAAAGGATCAAGATCTTTACCCCCATTGCATAAAAAGTTTCCAAGCACAAGAAGATTTCTTAATCTCGGATGCTCCAAATCTAGTACCATACTTAGAAGCAAGAACTCTATGTAAGAAAGAGTATTTATTATGCAGATATCTCCAAGACAGTCTAGCTCTAAGACGAGCTACCCTTGTTGTGGAAGAAAACAAACCACATCCTCCCCCCTTCAACGGCTTACAGAGTTCTTCCCAGCTTAAGTAGTGCAACCCAGCATTTCCTCCAACATTGTTCCAAAGAAAACCTCTGCAGATTTTTTCTACTTCTTTGAGCACTTGAACCAGCACCAATGAATGAGTGCTGTAATAGTATGAACCGGCACCAATGTTTGTGCTTTTATTGTTCGAGTTAATTTTACTGTCTTTTTATGTTTTTTAGAATTATTGTTTTTGATCTTCATGGGAAGCCCTAGTTATTTAGTTGGTCATTCATTTAGGGGGAGCTAAGGAGAAAATTTTGTTTTAAATGTTAATTCAAAAAATAATTTTTTTTCCATCATAAAAAAGGGGAGATTATTGCAACTTAGTTTTCATAACTATATTTTCATATCATGTGTTTTTTTATGATTCCAAATAATTATTATATTATTATTATTTCTTCTAACATATATTGGATATATTATTTTTATTATTTATGTGTACTAAAGTTTTAGGGAAATCATACTCCAGACTGTTAAGGACTTCAAGACAAATTAGATTAGGTTTTATTGTAATTAGAGTATGTGCTTTGTATACTTTTATTGAGTTTGAGAGAGTGTGATTGTAAGTGGGAAACAGTGCACACACATACTAGGTAAGTGTACAAAATTATAATATTTAAATTAATCGTATTATATAATCTGAGATCATATGAGATGGTTTGTCCAGATCGTTCTTCTAGAAAGCAGTTAGTCGAACCATGATAGGAAAATTTTTTTATGTCATATTCATACTGTGCGAAGTTACTTTCATATAGACGACATCCATAGTATGAAATTGATACGTACAAGTTCATCCCGATCAACATCTAATTTTTTTAAACTGATCATACTGTATGATCATATGTTCGTATAGTTGATATCTAGAGTACAAAAGAGTCTCATATCTTTTCATCCTGACGAATGTCCAAATCTTATGAACTCTTTATATATATATATATATATATATAGTCCGATAAAATAACTTTGGATGAATCCATCTTTGTGCTTTCTTTGAGAGGAAGTGAAAGAGTGATTTGGGAGAGTGTTTGAGAGAGATTTTTGCAAGTAGAGAGTGTGAAGGGTTCACAAGGTTACTCAAACATTAGAATCTCTTTATTTGTGTGCTAATCTCTTCCATACTTATTTGAAAAGGCTTGAGAGAAGATATTTGAAGAAGATCTAGTACTCTATCGACACTTGGAGAGTGTGAAAAGGATGATGGTACTCTACCGACACTTAGAGGGTGTGAAAGGATGACGGTACTCTATTGACACTTGGAGGGTGTGAAAGGATGATGGTACTCTATTGACACTTAAAGGGTGTGAAAGGATGTTGATACTCTACCACACCGGGGATTGGTGGAAGAGAATGTAATTATAAAGGCTTCTCCACCTTACTATGGGAGCAAAAGGAGAGTCACTTTGGTAATAGTGCAATACCGAGTGGACATTGGTCTAGTCGGACCAAACCACTATAAATTTTTATGTTATTTTTATTTTACCAAATATTTATTTTCTTCCACTTTTTATTTTTTTTGTTGAAAAGTATTTATTTTGAAAAATTTTCTTTAAACAAAAATTATTAAATGATTTTCTAAAATTTCCAAGAGGTTTTTAAAATAACAAATTGAGCCCTCTTGGTTAGTATGGGATAATTGTTATAGGCCTAACAACCTATACAAACTTTCATACCATACATTTTTTTAATTATATTGTATAAAATGTTATAAAAGGTAAAATTTTCATCTAAACAATCTTGTTTGATGAGTTTGAATTACACTGAACATAATGTATGACATGTGCATTGTACTGTGCGAACAGAAGAGGAAAGTCTTAAAAATTAGGGTTTTTAAAGCCCATTATTTAAGAATTTCTAATACTCTTATTAGAAAATCTTTTTTTGGTGGTTTAACCCAAGAGAGAGCTTAGAGAGGGAGGAGAGGAGAGCTTTGAGAGAAGAGATCCTTATGTGGGGGAGCTGTAAGGGATTTACAAAGGTTGCTCCAGATAAGGTTTCAACCATCTTTTTTAGGTTTCTTCTTTAGTTCCTAGGTTGGTCTGGGGAGACTTTCATCGGCATGAGGTCAAAGGGTTTTCTGCCTACTCTAGGAGGGAATAAAAGGATTGAAGGTACTTTGCCTCACCAGGTTGGTGGAAAGATTTTGTAAGGGCTTCTCTGCCTTATTGTGGGGATAAAAAAGGAGACACTACTTTTAGTGCAATACCTAGAAAGGAGGATTCTGAGAAGTAGATGTAGGCCAAGTTGACCAAACCACTATAATTCTAGTGTGTTCTTTCTATTTACTTTTCTGCATTTAATTTCACATTTTTTTTGTGATTTTTGTGTGTGTTTGAAATATCTTATTTTAGTTATTGTGAAAATGGTTTTGCTTCTACATTACATGATAAAATTGTTTGTTTTAATATATTAAAAAATATTTCAAATTTTTTTTTTCTTAAGAAATATTTTAAAAATAATGACTTCACCCCCACTATTGGTAGGCCATGGGATAGTTCATAAAAGGTTTAACAAATTGCACAAACTTTCAAGTCTAAGCCTGAGAATCGGTATCTTCTTAGATGATGAAAGAATGTGTGTGATGATAATGCTTCAGTTCCTATATAATGACAAAAGCTAGGATAAGAAGTACTTATGCATTTTCCCACCTTGTAGATGAAGTTAGAGGTGTCCACAATATTGGGTTTCCATTTTACTTTGTAGTTTTTTTTTTATGTAGGTTTTTATGTTTTCATATTCTTTTGCATGGAGAGAATGTTGTAGGTTTCCTAATTTTTTTATATTTTATAACTTTGATAAGTACTCAGTTGAATAACTGATAAAAAATGGTCTATTTTCTATCAAGAATGTACCTAGGTTATCTTGTAATTATGCTTAGAAGAATAGGCCATGTGCTTATAGTTTTTTATTTATGGATTTGTTTTGTAGCTCTTTCAAGCAATAGTGAGCTTAACATACATTAAGGAATTTGTAAAACACATTTTTTATAAACACGTAGGCCCCTCTGTAGATTTGTTTCACGTGAAAGAAATTGATAAAAGATTAATAATTTGTTGTATTAGTATTTTATGCAAATTTGATGAACATTAACTGCATATTTTATGCAAATTTGATATGTATTTAATGCATATATAGTTCTTAATTTATGCATATTTATTACTTACTGGAAGCTAATTGAAAGAGCATTTTCTGCATTTCGACTGCATATTTTCTGGGTAATTACTGAAACAGAAAAATAAACACAAGAACTAAACACTAAAAATACTAAAAACTAAACATTAAACATAGTAACCTAATGCCTAAACCATTTTAAAAAATAAATCATAAATCCTTATTTACTACATACTTAATACGTATTTAATGCGTGTACATGCATATTTTTTGAATATCGGAAGAGTATTTTATGTGTAATGGATACATATTCATTAAGTATTTTATTAAAACCTAAAACTAAGAAGTATACAAAAATACTACACCATAATTCTAAATTATAAATCCCTAAAAACCATAGCACTAAAAACTATGTACTATAAAAAACTAAAAACCTTTAACCCTATGCCGAATTCCTAAACATTAAACCCTAAAATCTAAACCCTATCCTTAAACAATAAACCCTAAATAACATAAAAACTAAAAACACTTAACAAAAATATAAAATAATAAAAAAAACACTTAAATATAAACCTGATCCCTAAATCCTAAACCCTAAATATGAAACCCTAAAACCTAAAAATCCTAAAACTTGTCCTTGAACACAAAAACATAAAACCTCATTAAGTAATTCTAAAGTGTCGCTCCACGACTGTTGGCTCTCTAGTGATTTTGTGGTGATTTAGGGTTTCTCTTTCTGAGCTCCTCTCTCGGTGCTACTCACTTGGTTCCTTTAATTTTTTTTGGCATGTTCTTCTTCTCTATTATTTTCATTATTCTCTATGAGTTTTAATTTGAGTGATTTTTTCAGTTTTTCAATTTGGGAGATGACGACTTCATAATCATCTATATCTCTTACTGTTGTAGTTCCTTCTGGTAAGTCTAGATCCTTTTAAGAATTTCTTGCATGGTCTTCTTCTTCTTCTATGTCTAAGCTTCATTTTTTGCAAACCACTTTTAAAGGTTGCTCGACTTTGATGTTTGATGATTTGATGGTGTCGCAATTGGCTGTTCCTTTTGCTCTCACCTAAGTCAGTAAATTCCTTCTTATGCAACCAAATCTGGCTGTGATTCGCAAGTTTTTCTTAAATCTGAAACTCTCAGGCCCTTTTCATTTTGGTTTATTAAACCCTAAACATGTTGTGATTCAATTGAGCAATGACTTAAGTTACAATCATATTTTTTTTAGGAGATCCTACTATATTATAGCTTGCCAAATGAGATTACTCAAGTGTACACCAGATTTTGATAACAATGAGGAATCTCTGATTACACATTTATGGATTTCCTTCATCAATTTCCATTTTCATTTTTTTTAACACACAAATCTTATTTGGTTTAGCCTTGATTCTTGGTATGCCCTTGCAGATGGATCAAGGTACGATGTTTGTATTTGGTCCATCCGTGGCTCATGTTTAGTTGAGTTACATGTTTCTAAAAAGCATCCTAATGAGATTTCGATTGGTTTTGAATTGAATGACTTTTTCCAAAAAGTTGAATTTGATAATTTACCTATTTTTTTCTCTCATTGTAAGATGCATGGTCATGGCTTTAATGAGTATTTTATGCTGCACCCCCATCTTCGCAAGGAAAAGGATTCTTCTAAGCAATTAAAAGGAAAGGATGTTCTTGCAGATTCTGACGTTCCAATTCCTGATGGTAATGAAGGAATTGTTCCTAAATGGAAGGATATTATTGAAGAAGATACTCAACTTACCTTACCTCAAAATGATTTAGTTCCCACAAATGGTGCTCTTCAGAAAGATAATATTAACCTTACCTCTTGTTTATCTTATGATTCTCAAAACATGGAAGAGAAAATGATGGCTCTCACTACTAATCTAAATAATTTTCCTTCTACCTCTACTAATATTTGTGATATTAACAAAAAATTGCCACATATGGAGGTGCCTTTATTAAATATTAGTGGTACTACTAAATTGCCTTCTCAATCTTTTGTGAATGACAAGGTGGATGGGCATAGCCATTTGGTGGAGGCTAATGTTGGTAATGAGTTGAGCGATAAATCTTATGAGGAAGAGGGTGCTATCTTTGAGGAGGGTGAACTGCTTTGTGATGAGAGGCAGGTTGGTATAGACAATAATAGTAAGCTTCCTTTAAACTCTCATTATCATAGTGATGCCTTTACTAATGTTGAAGATATGGATAATATGGCTAAATGTTTTTCTAAAGATGACAATGACACTAGTTATATTAAATTTTAGAGTAAGAGTGGGAGGAAAAAATATCATTTTGTAATCTCCTAGAACTACCCGTTCACATACTAATCATTAACCCCATTTTCTTATGTTTAACTCTATTATTTGGAATGTTTGGGGCAATGGTTGTCCCTCCTCTAAGCTTCATGTTAAGAATTTATATTGCATTCATAATATTTCTATTCTTGTTTTATTCAAACCACTTATCTCTACTTCTAAGTTAATTGGCACTTCTAGAAAATTGGGTTTTAACTATGTCGTCTCTAATGTTGCTAATAAGATTTGTGTTTTTTGGAAGGCACCTGTCCACATTGATGTTATTGGAGATTCCACTCAAGTTATGGATTCTAAGATTGAGGATTTTAATTTACATTGTTGTGCTTCTTTTGTTTATGTTGCTTCTTGTTGTTATACTAGGAAAGTCTTATGGGAGGAACTTACCCTTTTTTATTGTTATTGTAATTTTCCTTGGCTGGTTGGAGGGGATTTAAATACTATCTCTAATACCTCTGAGTGTATTGAAGGTTCCTCTCCTTTCTATCAATCTATGGAGGATTTTAATAACATGATTTTGTAATGTAATTTAATGGATATTGATTTCTCTCGCAATAAGTTCACTTGGAAATATGGCCAGTTATGGCAAAGGTTAGTGCAAGTTTTATTTAATGATTATTGGCTTAACTCCTTTAAGTTTATTACTATTGAGCATCTTAGTAGGACTTTATCAGATCATTCTCAGTTACTTATTTCTTTTAAGTTTAGGCAAGTGAACCCTTCATCCCAATTTACATTTTAATTTATGTGGTTGCTTCAGGATACTTTTATTAATCTGGTTCAGGAAAATTGGCAGGCCCCTTTAAATCCTAATAATTTTATCTTTAGTATGAGCAGATTGTGGTTAAAACTAAAAAGGCTTAAGCAAATTTTAAATAGATGGAATCATAATATTTTTAAAAATCTTTTCTCTAACATTTTGAATGCTTAGGAGAATGTTAACAGTATGGATTCTTAATGTCAACTCAGTTCTTCTGATGCTATTTTAAGTCTTTTAAGAAATGCTAAAGAAAATCTTTTTAAATTACAAGCTCAGAAGGAAAATTTTTAGAAACAAAAAGAAGCAGCTAAACATCTTGTTGAAGGTGATAACAATACAAATTATTTTGATGCTTTGGTGATGAAGAAACATGAAAAAAATATATTTTTAAAATTAATCGTGATGATGGTTCCATTTCTGAGGATGTTCTTGAGATTGCTAATATTGATGTTAGTCACTTTAAAAAGCATCTTAATAAAGATTTTACCCCTCCTCCTATTGATAACCCTGATATTATCCCTAATCTCATTTCTCAAGATGATAATGCTCTTCTTTCAAAATATCCTTCTATCGAGGAAATAATAGAGATTGTTTTGAGCATGAAGGGTGACTCTGTGGCTGGGCCTAATGGTTATACCAATAAATTTTTTCAAAAAACTTGGTTTATTATTAGCCATGATTTTCATTCTACTACCAATGATTTTTTTACTGGCAATTCTATACCTAAGTTTTTTACTGCTTCTTTTATCATGCTTTATTAAGGCAGCCGTCATTAACCGATCGTCCTGGACGATACATGTATCGGCCAGGACGATAAGCTAAAAAATGAAAGAAATTGCTGCCATATATAATTAAGGTATTATTTATTTTTGGTAATTAGCCAGGACGATATTGGATCGGCCTGGATGATATTTTACAATTATGCCTTAATTGATCAGACAAATAAAGGAAGTAATTAAGGATGATTGATACAATAATATTAGCCTGGACGATCTCAGGATCGGTCGGGCCGATCTATTCAAAAACCTAAGTTACTTCTGGACGATAAATATCAGCCAGCTTGAATTCAAGGCGATGCTCTGGACGATTTTCCTCTGATTTGTACTGATCGGCCGGGACGATCGTGAGATCATCCTGGATGATCAAGCAAATTTTGAATCGTCCAGTTTGCATTCAGGGAGATGCTCTAGCCGATCTTCTGAGATTTGTACTGATTTGCCAGGACGATGTCCATATCGGCCTGGACGATATTGTCGGCAACTTGCAATTAATGAGCTCCTTTGAAGCTCTTCTATTTAAGGGCTCTTGTTCAACCTTTTGAAAAATCTTTTGCTGCTACCTTGACCTGAGAAGACCTTGAGGAGAGAAAGAGAGAGAGGGAGAGAGAGAGGATCTTATGAGGGGGAGCTTGTGAGGGAATTCACAATGGTTGTTTCAAGGATCGCTCTGCTTCTTCTTCGTCTAGAGTTTCTCGTCCGTGGAAAGGTCGGTAGAGGTAAGGATTCAGCATCTGATTGTGGTTCTCTGCCAGCTTCAGGAGGAAGCAAAATCAGATAGATTCTCTTCCTTGCCAGGGTGGCAAAAAGAGGTTCTTTGTAAAGGCTTCTCCGTCTAGTTGTGGGGGCTAAAGGAGAGTCACGATTGTAGTGCAATACTCGGAGGGCGCCTCTGGGGAGTGGACGTAGGTGCTCTGTATTCTTGTTCTTGCTTCCGCACTTTAATTTCTGCACTTATTTTTTGTTGTGTGATTTTGGTTTATGAGATTTTACTTCTTTGTGAAAGAAAAATTTTAAATTACCAATTCACCCCCCCCTCTTGGTTAGCTTGTGCGAGTTCTATAGGGCTTAATATCCCTAACGAACTTTCAGACTTAAATAATATTGAAAGTGCTACTTCATTTTACTTGAAAACTATTATTAATGATTCATGATTATGCCATAAGAGATTATGTCATGCCGGTATGAAAACTCTTAGGAGAGTGACCCAGAAAGACCTAGTTAGAGGATTCCCCAAACATAAATTCTCAAGACCACCTTTATGATTCCTTCCAACTAGGGAAGCATGTTCATTCCTCTTTTCACTCCATTAAGGACATTAACACCTCTAGACCTTTAAAAGTCCTTCACATAGATTTGTTTGGACCCATTAGCACTGCTAGCTTAAGAGGAAAGTTCTATGATTTTGTGATTGTCGATGACTACTCGATGTTTACTTGGATTAGATTTCTTTCACATAAGAATGATGTTTTTTATGAGATTAGATCATTCTTGACTTAGATTTATAAAAAGTTAGGTTGTGAGATTTTGACCATCCATAGTGACCATGGGAGAGACTTAAAAAAAGAGAGATTTGGAGACTTCTGTGAGGATAAGGGGATTAGTCAGAACTTCTCAGCTTCTAGGACCCCTCAGCAAAATGGGGTAGCTGAAAGAAAGAACCGAACCTTAACTGAAGCCACTAGAGTTATGCTTGCTGAGTATTCACTTCCAAAATAATTTTGGGCTGAAGTGGTAAACACAACTTGTTATGTGTTGAATAGGGTGAATATTAGAGCCAAACTTGATAAGACATCCTATGAGACCCTTAAGGGTAGGATACCCAATCTTTCCCACCTCCATGTCTTTAGTTGTAAGATTTTCATTCATAATAATGGGAAGTCACACTTAGGGAAATTTGCCCCAAAATCTGATGGAGTGTTCTAAGGATATTTAAGTGTGGGAAAATATTTTAGGGTATTTAATAAGTGGACATTGGTGGTGGAGGAGACAACTCATATATTGTTTAATGAATCTGATCCTAAGAAATCTTGAGTTGAAGAGGAAGATAAAGTTGGAGACAATACACTGGAGTTTAAAATTTGGAGAAGAGGGTAGAGCCCCAAAACACTAAATGGGTTGGTGAGATTACCCAAGGAGTAAAAAATATAGATTTGGAGGAAAGGGTTGAACCTACACACACCTTGCCTAGAGATTGGAGATATTCTTTGAGTCATCCTAAAGAAATTATCTAAGGAGACCCTTCTGAAGGTGTTAGGACTAGCCATGGGCTTAGGAAGGAAGTGAACCATTCTTCCTTTATCTCAATAACTGAACCAACCAATATTAACCAAGCCCTTTCTAATGAGTTTTGGATCTTATCCAAGTAAGAGGAGTTAATCCAATTTATTAGGAATGATGTTTGGGAGCTTGTAGAAAAGCTAAAGGGACAAAGTGTAAATGGAACCAAATGGGTCTTTAAGAATAAAATGAATGATTATAGTGTGGTGGTTAGAAATAAGTCAAGATTGGTGGATAAGGGGTACAACCAAATAGAAGGGAATGATTTTGAGGAGACCTTTGCCCTGTAGCTAGATTGGAAGCTAGCCTTTGCCTATTATAAGTGATTTAAGCTTCTTCAAATTGACGTTAAGAGTGCCTTTTTAAATGGGGTAAAAAAGATGATATGTTTGTAGAGCAACCCCTAGGTTTTGAGAGTTCCCAATTTCCAAATCATATTTTCAAATTAAAAAATGCCTTATATGAATTAAAGCATGCACCTAAATATTGGTATGAGAGGCTTAGCACATTCTTACTAGAGAGGGAGTTTGTTAAGGGGAGTGTAGACACCACTCTTTTTTTTGAGAAAAGTAGGAGATGATTTACTCATTGTTCAGATCTATGTCAATGATATTCTTTTTGGATCTTCTGATAAAAGGTTATGTGATGATTTTTCTAAAATAATGAGTAGGGAGTTTGAGATGAGTATGATGGGAGAGTTGTCCTAATTTTTAGGGTTTAGCATAAGACAATTGGATGATGAAATCTTCCTAAATCAAACAATATATATAAAGGATATCTTGAAGAAGTATGAAATGGATAAAGCCAAGCCAATTAATACCTCCATGACCTCTAGTGTTAAGTTGGATAAGGACCCAAATGAAAAGTTTATTGATCAAAAGAAGTATCGAGGGAAGATTGGATCATTACTTTACCTAACTGCTAACTAACCTGATATAATGTGTAGTATTTATCTCTATGCTAGATTTCAAGTTGATACTAAAGAATTCCACCTAATTGTAGTTAAAAGAATTTTTAGATACCTCTTAGGAACACAAAACTTAGGAATTTGGTATACTAGGCACTGTACTTCTTTTAGATTATTGGATATTCTGATTTTGATTTTCTAGGATGTAAGGTGGATAGAGAAAGAAATTTTGGGACTTGCCAATTCATAGAACAGTCTTTAGTCTACTGGTTCAGTAGGAAGCAAAACTCTATTGCACTTTCTACTGTGAAGATGAGACATTGCCTTAGGAAGTTGTGTGGCCCAAGTCGTTTGGTTGAAGTAGCAAGTTCTGGATTTAGGATTACCTGTAGGCATAATTTTAATCCTTTGTGATAACACTAGTGCCATTTGCATCTCTAAGAATCTTATCCAACATTGAAGGACCAATCACAGTGACATAGGCATCACTTTATTAGAGACCATGTGACCAAGGGAGACATTGAGTTACACTATATGGCAATTGAGAATCAACTGGCTGACATCTTTACTAAACTATTGGCCTTCGATACTTTCAACACTTTAAGGACTAGATTGTGTGTGGTTGACATAAATCCATGAACTTGATTCCTATTGACTTCTGATTTTTTATCTGTCATTTATTTTTTATGTTGTTTTATTTTTGTAGTTTTTTTTCTTGTTTATTATTATTTTTTCTCTTCTATTATTATTTTTTTATATTTTCATTTGTTTTCTTTTAATCAATGTCGAATTGAAATCTTATGCCTTGTTTTTGTTTTTAAAAATTTGTAGTCAATGTTTGACATCTCTAAATCAGTTAAAGGGGGAAATAACTTTGATTATTTCCCTTTCTCTAACTTCTTTTACTGGTGTAATTCTCTTTTCTAAATAAAAGTTTATCTCAAATCAATAACTGGACTTTGTAATTGAGATCTTTGCAATCTTGCTATAGTAATCTATCTTATATATATATAATGTTCAAAGTCTTTATTTAACCTTCAGATTTTCTCGTAATCTTGCTGTTGCATTTATCATATAATTTTTTATTTTATTTAATGATTCAATCTTTTTTATATTAGAAAGTGATTTTTTCTTCTCTAATATCTGGAAGATATAATCACAATTTAGAATATTTAAGAATTTTGATAAAGGGGTCTAGCTTGCAAATAAATGAAAAAAAAAGTGGCCAACGATGCTAAAATCAAAAGATGTGCAATAACGCCAAATTATATATATATATATATATATATACACACACACACACACAAAGTGTATCAAAAATCAAAAGATGCGAAAAGGGTGCCAATCAAATTGACAAGAGGCATAAAATAAGCCCACCAAAAGTAAGCTTCTCCCCTTTCAAAATTTTTAAATCTTAAAATAATTCATGTGTCACTTGATATTTTTTAAAGGCTTCATTGCAAAATTCATGATCATAACTAATTTCTTTGATATTTTATTCTATAAAATATTTTTCTAAAACCAAGTTTTGAATGAAACTTTTTTTTTATCCAATTAATTTTTCTGATTTAGATCATTGTTTTCAAAAGATGGTTTTAACCTAGGAGATGTCCGAGCTAGGTATAACATGATCAATTATTTTACTGATTTTTGGATTTTAATGATGTTAACTCATTAATTATTACAAATTTTTAATTCAATCACATGGAAAATTTATTATATTCAAGCTTTCATAAAAAAAAACTTTTATTCTTTGTTTTTTTTATGTCTTTGTGTTTTTTCATATTTTATTTTATTTTTTTTCTATTTTTAAGCCTTCTCTGATCATCTCCATCCATCCACTAATTTTTAACCTTTTATCACATCGTCCTATATGATATTTACATCATCTTGGATAATGTGACTGAATCATTCTTACAATTCAGTCTGCTGGTTATTCAGACCTTTCTACTTCTGATCATCTTGGACGATCCAATTATCATCCTGGATGATCTGATGACTTATTATTCAATCATTTATAATCGTCCTGATCAATTTTTTTTTTATCCAGGATGATGTTCTTTCACTTTGCTCAATTATTAGTAATCGTCCCATACGATACACCTATTTGTCCTAGACAATACACGTGGCAATCCATTATTATGGATCATCCCGGACAATCCACCTAATCGGTTAAGATGATCTTCTTTTTCAACGATCGTCTAGCATGACTCCTCGAGATGATCGCCTGTGTCTTATCATCCCAGATGATAACTGATCGGCCTGGATGAAACAACCATTTTTTTGACCAATCGGCCTAGACAGATCAGTGTACCCGATTGGCCTGGATGATTCTTCCATCATCCTAGATAATCGGGTCGATTATTTATAAATTGAGCCTTTTAGACATTTTTTCTCACTCAAACCTTCTCAAATCTCCTTGTGCTCTTACTCTTGTGCTCTTTTTTCTAATAATGGTCGGCAAAAAGAGATCTTACCATCCTTCTAGGAGTTCCTCGAGGGTGACTCTATACCCTCGATTCACTGAGGCAGACGATTAGGCCGCCTACCAAAGGTACAAGATGGCCGAAATCACTATCTTTTGCTCTATTAATCTGAATATTCTCTCATATCTGGTATTTGATCTGTTTGCTCACATCTCCTTGTATTTCCTCCTTAATCTTACTATTCCTTTCAACTCTAAGATTCTTTTTAAAATTTTTACTAGCCTTTGCATAAATTCCACTATCACCTCTCTCAAGCCCTATGTGAATAGATGTCCTGTTTAAATTACATATCAGGACTGTCAAGAGCTTTTACAACTTTCCACCATAGGGGACAAACTCCACACCCTATGCTTTGATCCTGATTACGACTAGGCTCTGGCCAACCACTTCTTAAGGAACACCAATGCTCACATTCATGTTGGAGAGACTAGCGCCTTGATCAAAGATGCTAAGACATTCCAACTTGTCCTTTGCTCCTCTATTCTCCCAAAAGTTGGTGATCGCGTTCATATTACTCCACTTCTCTTAATCACCACCTTCTATATTTTGGCCCATCATAAATTCAATGCCATTGACCTGATCTTTCGTTACATCAAGCATTTAACTACTATTTGAGATCTAGGACAAAGGAGGAAGCCTAATCTTGCCTTATGACATATCATTACATATATTTTAGAATTAAAATACAACCTCCAATATCTGGCCCCACCCAACTATCATCCTTCCTTCTACTCAAACAATTCCTTCCACTTTCTTCATAGTACTCATCTCCACCCAGGGGACAGGAAAGCTCAGGGAGCAGGGGAGGAGGAGGCTCCTACACCCATTCCTATACTGATTTTGCTTCACCAGCACTCTTAGTTGGATCAGCTGGTAGAGCGATTCAACCAGTGAGAGGCACGATTTGAGAACTACATTACTACATAGGAGCAGCAACATACTGAGGATATTATTCACTTGCAACACCAACACTACCAAGATATGGCGTGGTTTGAAGAGCAATTTTCCACTCTTTCGAGTTACTTTTACCACATCCGCCTCCACCACCACCTCCTTCAGATGATCAGGGTTCATCATTCTTTTAGTTTTTTTTATGTTATTTTTTTATTGTAGTTTGATTATGTTTGGTCATATATACTTTATTTTTTTTCTAGTTTCCCTCTTATTTTTATGATGTCAAAAGGGGGAGTAGTTAGTTGTAATGTTTATTTTATAGTTTGATTCTATTATTGGATAGTTGATCTATTTCCATTAAGCTGCCTTGAACTACTTAGATTATTTTTTGGTTTTCCATCATCAAAAAGGTGGAGATTGTTGCAAATATGATTTTATGTCTTAGAATTTTGATGATAGCAAACATTCATATTTTTTCTACGTCTGCCTTGCCCACTAACATTTCAGGTCCACAAGATCTAGTGCAACTCAAGCCAGCTCAAGAATGGGTAGATTAGGTCTGAGTCAGTTTATAATTTTTTCTCTTTCTTGAGTCTATTATAAATAATGTGGTTCCTGATGCTAAGTAACCATGCACACACATACATGGGAGAAAATTTCTATCTATTTGTTAGAATTCTCTATTTTGATCACATCATTTTGGATGATCTAAACATCATCATAGATGATCTATTAAAAGTAAAAACCCTAATTAGAGCCTCCTGATTAAGGTAGCATCATTAAGCTCATTTTCTTGGATGATATTTATATCGGCCAGGATCATAGGCTCAAATTAGAAAAAATCAGTTGCCAGATCTACTTAGGTATTATTTATTCTTGAACATCATCCAGGATATCATTCTGAATGACCCAACACAATTATGCTTAAATTAATCTCATAATTAAGGAAAGTAATTAAGGTTTGATTGACTTAATCATATCATCCTGGATAATCACAGGATCGGCCAGAACGATTAGTTCAAAAACCTTTGTTGCTCCTAGATGATCAAACATCGGACATCTTCTATTCAGGGTAATGGTCTGGATGATTTTCACAGATTTGAACTAATCATCCTGGACTATCATGAAATTGGCCTGGACGATCAAGCTATTTTTTTATTGTCCAGACATCTATTCATTACGATTATCTAGGCAATATTCAAAGATTTGTACTAATTGGATAGGATGATATTATATTAGCCTAAGTAATATGAACAAAAATATTTTGATCGACTCAAACCATCTTGGCTGATTGAGCAAAATTTATGCTGATCATCCTGGATGATAAAGTCATTTTGAATAAAATAAGAGCTATTTTCAAACTCTTTTATTTAATAGCTCTTCTTTTACCCAAGAACTTATCTTATGCTATTATCTTGACCTGAGAGAGCCTAGAGGAGAGGGAGAGAAATGGAGAGAGAGAAAGAATCTTGTGAGGGGGAGTTTGTGAGGGGTTTCACAAAGGTTTCTTCAAGCAAGGATCCAATTCATCTTCTCCAATCATCATCCCTCATTCTTGGAGGTTTGAGAGAGGTCCACTTTAGCAATCGATCAAGGTTCTCTGCCTTCTTCAGGAGGAAGCAAAAGGAGTTGGGTTCTTTGCCTCAACGGTGTCAGTGGAAAGGAGGTTTTGTACAGGCTTCTCCACCTTATTATGGGAGCAAAAAGAGAGTCACTGAGTTTAGTGCAATGCACGGTGGACACCTCCAGGGAGTGGATTTAGGTCGAGTTGACCAAACCACTATAAATTTTTTCCTTCTTTTCCACTACTTATTTCTCATTTAATATTTGCACAATTTCTTTGTGGTGAATTTTATTTTGATTAAGATATTTTTTATCATGAGAGGTTTTTTAAAATATCAATTCACCACCCCCCCCTCTTGGTTAGCTTCGGCTACTTTATAAGGGCTTAACATCCCTGATGACTTTTCACCAAGCATATAAACATAAGACTTCATTTCATTAGGGATCATGCATCCAAAGGAGAAATTGAATTTAATCATGTTCCAACTGAAAATTAACTTGCAAATATTTTTATAAACCCACTAGCCTTTGATACTTTCAGCACATTAAGATTAAGGCTCCGTGTGATCGATCTTAATACTTAAATAAAATCTTCTGCAAACTTGATATATTTCCATGTGTATTTTATGTTTTTGGTAGTTAATATTTTGTTTGTGTGTGTGTTTTCATATTTTGGTTTTGTTTTTTATGTTTTGTTTGATTTGGGCATGTATCACATATCAAAAGTTTTATTTTTGATCTTTCGTGTAGAATTTTCAATGTGTTATATTCATACTGTACAAAATTATTTTTGTCCCATACAAATTTTGTAGCATGTCAACCGTTATTTTGAACTGAATGCATAAAGTTTTGATATTCTAGTAGAGATCCTACTATATGATACTGCTATCATCCCGTACAATTTGTATTCATTCATGTGTATATATCTAGACAGTTATCTAAGTAGAATCAATTATTATAAGTGATAGTACGTATAAAATTTTAATTTTTTTATATGAACCATGAGTCTTTCTCTGTGGGGGATAAACCTAACCGTCATTAAAATTATTTTAAATAACTAATCATCCCGGACGAACACATGTTTGTCTGTATGACCGTATGGTCAAAAAGTCTGTACAAAAGGACACCTCGTAAATTGTGTGTTTATGAAAAGTCATTTCATTTTGAATGTTTTCATTCATCCATCCTTAAAGTTTTTCATCCCATATAATCTCACAATCGTAAATACGAACTATCTTTTGTACTATATGAATGGTCATTTTTTTTAAATAGGATGGATTTAGAATTCATTTTCATTCACATCAACATCCTCCTTGAATCCTTCTCATCATAGAAATAACAAGTTCTAGAAAGCACGGTAAAGTTTCTAAGAGTTCATCATCTAGGGATAGAGATAAAAATTTTCTATCTAGAGAAAATGAGGATTCCTACTATAGATTTTTCGCTGTAAAAATCACTCCGTCAAGACTCTTAATTCAAGATGATATCCACTTTCAAGTCATGCCTCTTTTTGCTACAACCTAGTTCGCCTTTATTTTGACTATTATTCATGCTTATCATAGGGAGACCTTTCACTACTTTTTAGCGAATATGAGTTTTAGCGAGGTTGAGAGTAAAATAACTTCATTTGTGAGAAAATAACGTGTAGAAATAACAAAGGAATATCTATGAAACTTTCTCCATTTATAGACTTGCAGGACAAGAGCACACTTTCTAACCTCCAAATCTAACTATGGTTAGTCTAAAATAAATAAGTCTCTTAGTGGTGTCACTTAAGTTTCTCACTTAGCTAGTATATACTTTGAATCAGAATGCCAAACTCATCCAGCATGTCCTTAAAACTTTAATCAAACCTAAGGCTAGTGATCGCATAAACATTACTCCTCTTCTATCCATAGTTACCTATTTAATTATGACTAGACAATCAATTGATGAAGCCCAAGTCATTCTAGATTACATTCATAACCTTTATGAAATTGGGTTTTCTTCTCTTAGGAGAGAAAAATATTTCTCTTGGATATCTAGTGACCTGAACCTTAGAAAAAAAGTACAACACTATTCATCCTAATATTCCCATTGAATTGCCAATTTTTTTCACCGATGCCTCTTTTTATCACTTTTTGGGACGAATGGAAATTCAAGTAATGATATTGAGGAAGAAGGGAGAGCGCCTATACCTGTTCAGGGACCTGACTTTTAAGAGAAGGTACAGCGCTTTGAATGGTTAGAGAGTCATTTTGATCAACATTTTGATCAAATTCAGACTCACTTAAATCAATAGGATGCACAGTACCAATAAGACATGGGTTGGATCTGAGATTAGTTCGACTCAATGAACACTAATGTAGCTATGATGAATAGTTATTTCTCAGTCTTCAACCTGCCTCCTCCTCTAGAAAAGGGTCCTTCAGAATTTTAGATGTACCTCTTTGTAGTTGTCTTTGCTAGTCCTCTCCAAATGTGATGATTTCAGTGTTTATGTCTTTGTGTTTTACTTGTTCTTGTTTAGGTTTTGTGTTGATGTTGTGCTGTTTTAATGTTATGATGTTTGATATCAATAGCCTTAATGTATCCGATCTTTATTTATAATCAATCAAAATTGTATTATTTTGATTATTTGTTTTTGTTTGTTGTTTAAAATATGAGTTTGCTAATATGTTGATCTGAATAATGTTATAAATTAAATTGTATTACAAAATTAATTTTATTAAGAAATCTAAATTTTCAAAAACTTAAGATTAACTTATAACTTGATCAAGTTAAGGATATCATTCTCATGTTCTTTTTAGGCAAACATAATTTGAATATTATTACTGCAATTTTGATATCTTATTATTTTTTATTTCTCTTTTTCAATATAATTATCTTTATAATTAGAGAAATTTAATTTTTTAGATTATTGATTTTGGAAAGATCAATTAAAAAAAAGTATATCAAAAAATAAATGTATAATGTGTACAAAAATTGAAAGAATGCGTAATAGTTCGTAAAATAAACAGAGGTATAAAATTAGTCCAAATACAAAAATGATGCACAAAGTGTGCCATAAATATTTGAAAAGATACGCAGTATCACCAATTGAATATGTTCTTTCCTCTATCATTTAAACTGTAAATCAAATCAATCTAAAGTTAAATTATGTTTTATATTGAAAATTGAAATTAACTAATCATCATTTCATCACTTTTGCAATAATTCTCCTTATCTAATTGACTAGAATGCTTTATGACCTTAATCAATTTCTCTTATCTAAGTTATGCTTTAATTTAAATTTTTGAATCTTTCTTTTTCATCTAATGATAATTAACTTTTTTATTGCATTCTATTCCAATCTCTTTCAAGATCAATTACTAAGGTTTCTCATATAAATTCTTTCATTTCAACCTTCCTTTTCCCTTTTTATTATTGTCGAAAGGGGGAGTAATAATGTTTTTGTGTTGTGTTGTTTATATTGTTATTATTTTTGTGTTGTGTTCTTTGTATTGTTATTATTTTTCCGTTGTTGTGTGTTAATTTGTTTTTTTATTTTGTGTTTGTATATTTTTTTTGTGTTCTTCATGGAATTCCACAATATTCACATATTAATTCTTTAGAGGGAACTAAGGAGAAATTTAGGGAATTCAAGTTCACTCAAGCAATAATTGTTTTGCCATCATAAAAAAGGGGGAGATTGTTGAGATAGTTGCAACCTAGTTTTTTAATGTTGATATTCTTACAACATGTATATTTTTTATGATCCCAAATATTATTGCTTTGATTATTATTTCTCCTAGCATATATTGGATGTATGATTTTGTTGTTTTTCTGTACTAACATTTAAGAGAAATTATCTTCAAGATTATTGAAGACTACAAATCAAACCAGTTTAGGGTTTATTATAAATAAAGTCTATATTTTTTATTTTATTGAGTCTAACAGAGTGTGATTATAATTAAGTAGTTGTTCACACACACACACACCGGGGGAGAGTTTAAAATTTGAAATTTTTAACTGATCATACTATACGAAGTCATTTTGTACGGGATGATTTATTTAGTTATTTGACCCTACGAGTAGTCAAATGATTAGAAAGTAAAAAAATTTTCAAAGTATGGATCATATTATACGATATCACATTCGTATGTACGCCATCCAATATACAAATTGGAGGGGTCCCTTTTTGACCAGATGAACTTAAAATTTTTTGAACGATTCATATCATATGATGTTTTCATCATACGTACGTCGTCTAGTATATGAATTGGATGGGACCTTTTTTGTCCAAATAAATTTGAAAATTTAATAAATAGTTTGTACCGTATGATGAGGTCATGTATGTAAGCTATCTAGTGTATAAGTTGGACGGGTCCCTTTTCATCCCAATGAACTTGAAAATTTTCTGAATTGATCGTACTATACGATATCATCATCGTATGTATGCCATTCAGAGTATGAAATTGTGGGGTCCCTCTTCATCCTAATAAAGATGAAAATTTTTTTAACTGTTCGTATAGTACGAACTTGGTTCATACTAGACAATCATCATGTACGAAATCATTTCGTACCGATTTACAACAGGTTTGTATGCAACAGTTTTTAAACTATTTTTATGTACCAACATACAATCATACTGTACGATCGTACATGCTCAAAATAGAAAATTTCACTTTTCTATATGATTTTTCATGTCTTTCATATAAAAGGTCCTTTAAAACTGACATGAAAAGAGTTATTCTTCATGAATTTCCAAGGGCAAAAGAAAGAGTGAGATTTGGAGAGTGTTTGAGAGAGATTTCTTACAAGTGGAGTGTGAAGGGTTCACAAGATTACTCAAAGGTAAGGATCTCTTTGTGTATTTTGTTATTACTCTTCTTTTCTTCTTTCTAGTTACACGTGAGAGGATCTTTGAAGAAGAACTGGTACTCTGCCAACACCTAGAGGGTGCGAACAGATGACGGTACTCTACCGACACTTGGAGGGTGTGAACAGATGACGGTATATCGATTCTTAGAGGGTGTGAATAGATGACGGTACTCTGCTGACACTTGGAAGGTGTGAAAGGATGATGGTACTCTATCGACACTTAGAGGGTGTGAAAGGATGAAGATTCTCTACCGACACTTGGAGGGTGTGAAAGGACAACAATTCTTTGCCGCTCTAGGGATTATTGAAAGAGAGGTTTTATAAAGGCTTAGGTTTAACAACCTATACGGAATCAACAAATATTACCTCATAACTTCTGGTTATGGACTGTATGTTGCATACCAATAAGTCTTCTAATATTAATTCCTCTCAATCTATTATTCATGATCAAGGAACCACTTCTGGAAGTGAAAGGACTAGTAGAGATCTTGTGGGGCAAGACAATAACATGAGGGTAAGTGAGTTGGCTTTGGTTATGGAAGAGAATGTGGAACTTGGTTTGAATAGCAATGTAAGTGTTGATGGAGACTTGTTGGAGGAAGGTGAACTTCCTCAAAAGGTAAAGGAAAAGGTTTTAAAATTGATAGTAAGTCTCCCTCTAACTATCAATATTATAGTGATGCTATTATTGATACTGATGAGTTGGAGTTTTTTGCTAAATGCTTTGCTGAAGATGACAACGATACAAGTTTTATTAAAGCTCAAAATAAGTATGGTAGAAAGAGTAAGAATCTTATTTTACAATCATCTAGAAACACCCATTTGCAAACTAGTCATTAAATCTATTTTTATGTTTAAGTCTATCATTAGGAATGTTAGGGGCATTGGGTGCTCTTCTACTCGTTTGAGGGTAAAGAATTTTTTCCGTATACATGATATTTATATTCTTGTTTTACTTGAACCTCTTGTTAATATTTCTAAATTACTTAGTATTGCTAAAATTTTAGGTTTTAAGCATGCCACTATGAACTCTGCTAATAAAATTTGGTTATTCTTGAAAGATTCAGTTCATATTAATATTCTTGGTAACTTTACTCAAGTTTTTCAGTATAATATTGAAGTATTAAATTTAAATTATTATCCCTCTTTATTTATGCTTCTTCTTCTCGTGGGATTATAAAAATTCTTTGGGACCAATTATCCATTTTTTAGAAATTTGTTATTTGACTTGGTTGGTGGTTGGTGTTTTTAACACTATTTCTAATCCTTCGGAGCATATTGGGGGTCCACTCCTATTTTTCATGCTATGGAGGACTTTAATAATATGATTATGGATTGTAATCTCATTGATATTAGCTTTTTTGGTAAAAATTTTACTTGCTGGGGTGAATTATGGTAACGACTGGATCATGTTTTATTTAATGATATCTGGCTTTACTCTTTTAGCACTATTTTTATTGAGCATCTTAGTCGTACACTTTCTAATCATTCTTCTTTGTTACATTTTTTTTTTTTGAAAAGAGCAATAAATGCATTTATAGAAAAAGAAGAAAGTAGAAACTACAATGTTGATTCCTCCTTCAATAATTTAATAAAGGAAGGAGGAATCTTATTCAAACTTAAATCTTCCCAAATGAAATTGATAGCCATAGCATAATTAGCACATATCAGCTAACTTATTGCTACCTCTATCAACACAACTAAAGATGACATAGTTAAATTCTTTACAAAAATCGAAGTCTTCTACTCCCTTGAAGTCATCAATCCAAGCCTTATGAAGCCTCCTCATTACATTTGCATTGTCACCTTCAATGATTGCTCTGATAGAACCTAAATCAGAGATCATTTGACTGGGTTTTGAAACGTTTGAAAAATCTCTGAAAAGGGTGTTTAGGACAGGGCCTCTAGAGTTTGGATTTGAGTCTAGACTTCTGGATTTGGAATGGATCTTAGTGACCTCACACAAAAATGAGGTCAACAACCTCCAATACCGGCTATATAAGAAGATCAAAGTGAAGCATCTACATTGATTTTTAACCAATCGGGTGGAGGGGGATACCAAGTGTTAGACAGCCTAAAAGGCTAGTTAACATCCCATAATTCTGATTTTGAGTTAATAATCAATTTAGAGATTGAAGAAAAACTGACAGCATTAGCAGCCGTAGAAATTGCACCTTCTACCACTTTATCATGTAGAAATTTGTTCCTAGCTTTCCATGAAAGATACATAACATTGAAAAACAAATTGAGAAGCAGACCATTATGTTTTGCCATTGAATCCATCCAGTCATAGCATTCTTCAAAGATTTCAAACAATGGAATTCCAAATCCCCATTTGTTTAGCTATGACGTTAGCTTCGTCATCTTGCTGCATTTGACTAGAACATGTTCCATATCTTCATTGCCGTCCAAACACCTTGGACAAACTTAAACGTCTTGCAATCTTCTATGGGCTAGATACTTATAAGTTGGGATTTCTTTCTTAAAAAGTATCCAACAGAAGACTTCAATTCGAGGAGCAAGTTCTTCCTTTTTTAACCATTTTGAAAATTTGCATTCAGCCTCATTATGCTGCCTAGCTTCAGCAATCATTCCAGATATCATTTTCCCAAAATTCTGGTGTATCATCTCCTTCTCATCCTCCCATTGATCAGACTTAATTTTGGTATGTGAAATGAGCTCCACCATTTCACTGCCAAACATTTTTAGCAATTCAGCCACTTTCCATTCCTTGTCTTCAATGAATTTGTCCAGCATTACTGCTTCCTCTCCTTAAGGTACAACAAATATAAGCCATTTATTGATACTCTTATCCAGTTGCAACTTGTCTTCAAAGACATCAATTAATGATCCATTATCAAAACTCCATTTTAAGAATGGATGTAAAGCTTTTCCTCTATCAGTAATAATCTTCCATGAATATGATACATTTCTCTACTTACTTTCTTCTTCAATCTTTGAACCATATTTTGAAGCCAACATTTTGTGTAAGAGAGAGTTTTTAATTTTCATAAATCGCCATGCCGGTCTTGCTCTCAATTCATCCACCTTAGATGTAGATGAGCACAACCCCGTCCTCCCCATTCTAACGATTTACACAACTCATTCCAGCTGACATAGTGGATACCGATTCTCCCATTGGGTTTATTCCATATAAAACTCCTACATAATTTTTCAATGTCTTCAAGAACATGGATAGGAACAATGGAGTGGGTGCTATAGAAATTTGGAAATGACAAAATAACCAATTTAACCAATGCTAGTTTTCCAGCCAAGGATAAAAGCTTACTCCCCCATGTGTTGAGTTTCTTCATTGATTTTTCAATGATGAAGTGAAAATCATTAGTCTTCAATCTTCTTAATTTCTTTTTGATACCAAGATACAAAATTTCCTTCACTTTCTTGATACCCAAAATTCATGTAATGGACTTCCTCTTCCTTTTATTAACCATCTTCCCAAAGAGAATGGATGATTTGCCAATGTTTATACATTATCCAGTCCATTTGATAAATTTGGAAAGTTTGGCCTCTATCTTCAATGCCACTTTCTTATTAGCTTCAGAATAAATCAGCAGATCATCTGCATATATTAGATGTGATATTCGTGGACCATATGGACAAATATTAATTCCAATAGTGGTTAAATCAAGAGCATTAGTGAGGAGTTGAGAGCTCAATATGAAAAGAAGAGGTGACAATGGGAAACCTTTCCTGAAGCCACTAATCTAATTAGAAAGATTGCCATTAATTATCACTGATAACCTTGGTTCTATCAAACACTCCAACATAAGTTTTGAAAGAAAATGAGGTAATTCAAAATAGTTCAAGACTCCTTCAAGAGTGCCCTAACACATAGAGTCATAAGCCTATTCCATATCAATTCTTCTTTGTTACATGGGCTTACTAATATATATGTGAATTCTTTTCCTCAATTTAGATTCCAAAATATGTGCTTACAATATGACTTCTTTATGAATGTTGTCCAGGATAATTGGGTGACCCCTTTGCATCCTAATAACTCTATCATTAGCATAAAAATACTTTGGTTTAAATTGAAAAGACTAAAACAACTTCAAAATTGGTGGAATCACAATACTTTTAAAAATATATTTTCTAATATCTTAAATACGGAAGATGATGTCGTTAATAATATTGAGCTTAATTGTCAAGTTTATCCTTCTGATGTTAAATTTTCTTTACTAAGAGAGGCTAAGGATTGTCTTTTTAAATTACAAGACCAAGAGGATACTTTTTGGAAATAAAAAGCTACTGAGAAGCATCTGGTGGATGGTGATAATAACACGAAATAATTTCATGCTTTGGTTAAAAGGAAACGTGCTAAGAACTCCATAAACATAATCAAACTTGAGGATGGGTCTGTTATTGAGAATGTTGAGGAAATTGCTTTGTTGGCGGTGGAACACTTTCAAAATAGGCTTAATAAGGACTTTACCCCTAGGAATATTGACAACCCTGCTATTATTCCCAACCTCATCTAGCATGAGGATAAAGATTTTATTTCTAAACCACCTTCTTTAGATAAATTAAAACATATTATTTATGATATGAACGGTGTCTCTGTTGGTGGCCCAGATGGTTTCACTATTAAATTTTTTCAAAAAGATTGGAGTATTATTAGTGATGAACTATATGTTGCGGTAATGGAGTTTTTTGTCGATCAAGCTATGCCTAAATTTTTTTTCTTCCACTTCTATTGTTCTTATCTTTAAGAATAATGATGTTAGTAATTGGAATGACTTTAGACCTATTAGTCTTTGCACCTTTTTTAGTAAGCTGACCTCAAAATTATTTATGAATCATTTAACTGTTGTTCTTTCTAATATTATATCTCCTTTTCAAATGGGATTTGTGAAAGGTCGTTCTTTCCCTGATAATATTTTGTTTGCCTAGGAATTCTACAATAATTTGGATGTCAAGGTGAGGGGAGGTAATATGATCCTGAAGCTTGACATATCTAAAGCTTATGATAATATTAATTGGTAATTTCTTTATAATATTCTACAATTATTTGTTTTTAACTTGGTTTTCATTAATCATATTAGAAATTGTATTAAAGGATCCTATTTCTCTATTATTATTAATGGCAAGAGTTCTGGTTTTTTTAAATCTTCTCATGGTTTAAAACAGAGAGATCCTATGTCTCAGGCTCTTTTCATTATTACAACTGATTATCTTTCTAGAAGCCTTGCCAACCTTTTTGAAATCAACCTAGCTTTAATTTTAGAACTTTCTAGGGGATTCCCCATATCTCACTTATGTTTTGCTGATGACTTTATCATTTTTATGAATGCTTCTTGTAGTAGGATTAATAACATCCTAGATTTCTTTCATAACTTTAAAACTATTATTGGTCTCACTTTGAACTATCAGAAATGTTGCTTCAATGTCTCTAATAATGTGCCTAAAGCTCATATCTCGGCTATTAAAGACCTCACCATTTTTATGCCAGGACATTTACCTATTAAGTATCTTGGTATCCCTTATTTTAGAGGTAGAAAGAAATCTTTTTTGTCTGATGATTTAAATACTTTGGTGCAGAATAAACGCTTGTCTTGGTATTCAAATTTCTTGAGTTTTGGGGGTAGGCTTACTCTCATTAGAAGTGTTCTTTGTTCTCTACCTGTTTACTCTTTCCAAACTCTTTTGCCCACTAAAATGATGTGTAATAGAATTGATAAAATCCTTAATAAATATTTTTGGAAAGGGAATAATAGCAACACTAAAATTGCATGGTCTTCTTGGGACAAGTGTTGTGGGGTTTTGAAGGAGGGTGGATAGGGTGTAAGAGCATGTTTGATTTGGCTTATGCTTTTTTCTTTAAGTTATGATTTACTTTCATGCTAATATGAGTTTGTGGGCCAATTTCTTGTATTCCAAATATTATGTGGGGAAGCATCCTATTATTTGTTCTTTTAATATTGGTTACTCTAAAATTTGGCAAAGGCTTTGTAAGGTTAAATGGGATGTGGATCCTCATTTTTCTTGGGGGCTTGGTGGTGGAAACATCTTCTTCTAGCAGGAATATTGGTTAGATATTAAATCCATTAATTCCATCATTAATACCTCCTCTACTTCTACAGTCAAGGTAAATTTTTTCATTAATAATAACTATTGGGATTATGATAAACTTGCTAATGTAATTCCTGACTTTATTATTCAAAAAATTATGAACCTCCCCTTGAACTTGGAGTCAAAAGATATTTTATTATGTAAGTTGGCTAAAGATGAGGTTTTTAGATTAAATGATGATTGGCATGTTTTTATAACTAAGAATGTTGTTACTAGAAATTTACTTATGATTTTGCATAAAAGCATTCCTCTTGTTGTCACAACTTTTATTTGGAGAAATTTACATAGATTCAATCTAGAGATGATAATTTGATCAAAAGAGATTTTATCCTTTCGTCTAAGTGTCAATGTTGTTATCATGTGGAGAATATGCATCATATTTTTTTCTCGGGCCCTTTAGTTGACAGAACTTGGTGTTATTTTGATGATATTTTCAAATTAAACTATTTTAATGTGAATTTGTCTTTTAATGCTCTACTTAATTTTGGTTTATTAAGTATAAAGGTCATATTAGAAACATTATCCCTTCTCTTATTTTATGATTCCTATGGATGGAGAGGAATAATTCTATATTTAATGGCATTAGAATTGACTCTCAAAGGATTATAAAAAATTTTAAAGACAAATTGTTGATCCTGTTTTCCGTTAATTTCTTTCTATCAAGAGTTTCAATAACTATTATTATGTTGCTCCTGATTTAAGCATTAGATTGGGTGAGCTTTTGCCTATCTATAAGGTTCGGTATGTTAATTGGGTTAAACCCTCTTTTTGGTTGTTACAAGCGGAATATTGGTGTTTGTGATAATGATATTAGCTTGGGGCATGGTTGGATTAAAAGAGACTACCAAGGTATTGTTACTCTGGCTTTTGCAAGTCCTTTTTATAATGGTAACTATCATCGCGTTCTTCTTAATGTTTTTATTTATGGGCTGAGAATTTGTATGTCTATTGAAATTACTAATAATGGGATTGAGGTTGAGTCTATTCATAATATTCATTGCATTATCAATGTTGCTGACTCAGTTTGCAATTCTGAGCTTTTTGATCTTGTTAGGGATAGTAAATAGTTGATGATTTTTGTCAATGTGTCATTTTCTCAAGTGTTTAGGGAAGGTAATGCCTTTTCTAATTAGTTGGCCCATTTTGGGTCTGAGATTGATTGCTTCATTGATTTTTTGGAGGCTAATGTTCTTGTTCCCTTAAAAGGCCTCTTAAGATTGGACAAAATTTGTTTTCCATATATTAGGAGATAAATTTGTGTTTCTCTATTTTTTTGAATTATGTGTGGCCATTCCTTCTATTGTTGTACTTCTAGGGAATTGGCTTGGTGGGCCTTTTCCCTGGGGTTAGCCTTTTATGGAGGCTTCTCTTGGTTGGCATCCCTTTTTTTGTTTATCTATTGCGGTGCTGCATGTCTAGTTTAATTTTTTCAAGCCTTTTGGGGCTGAGTTGTGATTGCACTGGATTTTCTTTTAAAAGTTATCTCAATTGTCACGCTCCTTCCTCTTACTAATGTGTTGGGCTTTGGCATTTTCTGGTCCATTTGGTAGTGGATTTTATTGGGAATTCTTATAGAGGATAAGGGCCTTTGGTTATTGAGTTGGCTTTATTTGGTTTTGGGTATTTTGGTGGTTTTGTGGATCTTAGTTTGGTTTCCCAAGGTGTTTCTTCTTTTCAAGTTTGTTGGTGTTATTGGCGCTATTTTTTGGGTTGTTTCTATTTTTCTGGAGGCTATATGGGCTTTCCTGGGAAGGATTTTGTTCCTTTTGTTGTGTGTTTTTTTTTTTTTTTTTTGGTTTTTTGTTCAGGTTAGCCTCTTTTTGGGTGTGGGTGGATGTCCTCTTTATGTACTTATCTTGGTGCTCTTTGGAGCTGATTGCTTGGGGGTGTTGGCTTTGGCTTGTTGAATGGATGGAGTGGCATTGGGATTATCGCAGTGATGTTTGTTGGATCCACTTTATCCTGAGCTCATTCTTCCTGAACCCTTTTTGTCATTGCTTTGGTATTTATTTTTTTGCTAGTATTTTTTTAGATCAGTGCTAATATTATTGTGTGTTGGTTATACTTTGTGATTAGTTGCCTCTCCTTGTTGAGTTTTGCTAGGAAGATATTGAGGGCTTCCTGTAGGACCCTCTCGATTGGTATGTATTTTAAGGGAAAAATATTGTGCCATGATTTGTTTCTATTAGTGTATGAAGATATTAAATGCCCCACTGTTCTTAGCTATGTTTTTTCACTCTATTCGAACTTATATTATGAACATTTGATGGGATGATTTCTCTACCCTTTCCTATAATTATTGTTATACTTATCCTAGGTTTTAGATTATTTTACACAATTTTAATTTTGCAGGTGCTTGTATTGAGCTCTCTTGGTTGGGAAGATGGAGATGGTTGCTTCTTTTTTGTTCTCTCCTTTTTTTGGGTGCTCATTCTTGTGCATCATAGATTGTACCTAGGGTTTTTTGTAATTGTGCATAGTAGGCATTTGAGCAGTAGACAGCTCGAGGTCCCTTTAAGAATCATGAATTTTTTTTATATTAACGCGTAGGCTCCTTTGAGAGTTTCGCCTAAAAAAACACTAATATCACTAAGAACTAAATAGTAAAACCCTAAATAATAAATGCACAACAACCATAAACCCTAAATATTAATCCCTAAAACATAAAAAATAAACACTAAACCTTTGTATTTATTGCATAAGAAATGAGTATTAAATGCATTTTTTTTACATTTTTACTATGTATTTGATGCATATTTTCAGCATATTTTGTGAAATTTACTATGTATAGAAAGCATATTTTTTAAGTATTTAGTGCGTAATCACTTGCTATTTATACGTGTATTGATAGGATGTGTATTTACTATATATTCAGTGCGTATCTATTATGTATATGATGCGTATCTGATGCATATCTTTTGCGTATAAAATAAACATTTCTTTAATTTTAATTAGAAAATTATTTTACAAAAATATTTTTATATTTCTTAATATAATTTTTCATGTTGTTACAATTGTACCAAGTTTTATTTTACTTAACTTGTAAAACTATATTAATACGGTGGCATACTTGCTGCGTATCTTTTTCATTTTTGCTACATGTAAGTTAAAATATTTTGGAATTTTCATTAGTAAAGACATTTACAAAATTTTTTTATTTTACATAATATAAAAAATATATTTTATAGAAAAATTAATCAAAGAATAAGGACAACTTATGCACTAAAAAATTAATTAAAATATTTACATTGTACAATTTTGTTTTATAGACTAATTAAAAACCTATATACAGAAAATTCCATTTGAATGATGCACAAGACAATGCTTGTACGAATTCCGCCCAATATTTTTTGCATTTCTTCATGCTAATTTTTACTTTCAGTAAAGGTAGTGTTTCCATCAAGAATAATCTTTTTCATGTATTTGGAAATAAACATTTTGCAATCGATACTGTTAGTATGAGTTGTCACACCACAAATATCCTAGATCTTTCATTATGTGATATTAGCATTAAAAGCACCTTTTGTATGCTCATATAAGTTTTAAATTAGAATAATACATTTAATATATATTAATTCACTATAATTTTAAAAAAATTTAACACTTCTCACAGTTACTATCTTTGGAAGAACTTGTTTATGAATGTGGTTGGGAAAAGAATTGTAAACTTTTCACTTCTCATCCTTTAGTATTCCAACCAGAAGGGTCCAATGTGAACCATCAATGATTGGTTTAAGTAGAATGTTGCATGAATTAATAGCAACATTGGTGATATATTCAACATACAAAGTCACATCTTTGTCAATTTGCTTGTAATATTTCATAAAGCTGTTTGTTTGATTTAAAAGATGTAGTTTTAAAAAGTATTAATTTTCTTTGAGAATATTCTTTTTTTAATTTTGAAATTAAACACTTCATTATGAATAATATATCACATTAGGAGGTGAACATATAATTCCCTAATGTGTTCGAATTATAAAATTTAATTTCATCCTGATTATCGTAGTCAAACTTAGGAAAGAATCACATATGACCCCTGAGGGTCAACATAAAATTTATCTGAGTGTTTGACTACATTAATCTAGAAAAAATATCATTAATTTCATAATCAACATTATGATAGTAATTGATATATCTCTCTAAGGAAAGAATTTATCTATCACTATTGATCGTTAGAAAATTGAGATAATGATTGTTGAATTTTGAATTTTCCCAAAGATAATTAATTAAAGTTTTGAAAACATGATTTTAAAAATCTGGTCTAGGTTTCTAAATCTTTTACGAGTGCAAGCCCTTGTAGTTAATTACATCGTAGGGGAAATTAGAGTTTTCCTACGAATACTCTCAATTAAAATAGCAATAAAAATTTCAATTAAGATTTCAAAGCTTGGTGTCAAAGGAGGTTAAGGGTTAAAATTTTCAAATGAGATTGGATCGAAGTTGAGCACTTATTTTTGGAGTCAAAGGAAGAAGTGTAGGAGGTGTTTTGAGATTATGAATTACTTCAAAAACACCCCAGCATATCCTAAGTGTTAGGCTCAATTTTGATTTAGAAAGATTTTACATTTGAGTGATCAATTTTATTAGAAAAATGGGATTAAATTTTTAGAGGATGACGTCTTATAGCCCGAGCTTGCCTCATAACCTAAGTCTAAAGTGGGTACTAAAAATCAATGACCCACACTTAGCTAATGCAATGCAAATCTAGACTTATCTCGGCCTGGATTAGAGAGCCAGCTAAACCACCAAGGCACTTTAAAATCATGTGTCAAGTATTTTAATGTTGAGTGATAGGGACGTTGCTTAAGAAATGTTTTTTAGAGTAGGGCCGACATTTAGAGCAGATCCTAGCTGGTCATTTGACATATGTTGAACATTTGATGTCTAAACAAATGCAATTAAAATTTAGACTATATTTAATTTATTACTAATACAATGATTGCTAATTGACTCAATTAAATGCTTAAATTTGAAATGATGAAGTTTTAAAAAGGCTTAAAAAAGTAGATTTTCTCCTAGAAGAATGAACAAATTCCCCTTGGACAGATTTGCACTCTCATAGGCCAGGTGGTCTGCCAAAACTCGCAGGCTAGGAGGTGCCTAACAAAGGGAAAGAAGATGCAACAATTATGCATGAGAACTCCCGGTAGTCCCGGGCTTACTTTTTAAAATATTAGAGTTTTTATGTTGACTTAAAATTTTTAATTTGATTTAGGTAAAAAAAAAAATTAGTAAGTCCTTAAGAGCCTACAATCGGGTTCCAGGTCAAATCAAAATCGACATACACGTAAAAAGAATAGAAAAGTAAGTAGTTCTGCTATACAATCAACTAAATAAATTAATTAAATCAATTACTCAAATTGAATGTCCATATGGAAAGTGCTTCTTATTATTACGTCCTAGAATTTGCAGAAAAGTAAAGTGGCCAGGAACCACTGACAATAACCCGGATTCTACTCCTAAGACTCAAGTGACTTTGAGAATGGGTCTTCTCGCTATCCACTTCTTCGTCCTTCTACAACTCCTTGGATCATCGGGTCCGGATATTCAAATGAAAAGAAACTACCCCATTGGATGGGGTATTATCTTTCCTCTTTCGATATTTTTAAAATCATCCAAATTCGGAGATCCAAATGAAGAGGGACTCTTCCCTAAGGGATGTCCCTTCCTCTTTGGATTCCAAATTAGAAGTTTTAACATCCCATTCTCAAGTCACTTTTAATATTTACAACCATAAATAATCAAATTACATTTGAAAAAAAAAATTCTAGACTCGATCCTGCAGGATTATCCTAATAATTAATAGTTATATATATAATCCCAAGCAGTTATAATAAATCTCAAGCAATTAATTTTTAAAATTTAAAGTGCTCAATTACTCATAACATAGAGTGCAAAAAAGTAAGTAAACAAACACATCAATTCTAAGCTAGCAAATAGCATGTAGTGAAAACTCAAAAACCCAGTACACAGCATAAAATTAAACATCGGACTAGCCTAAGACTAGAGTTGGTTGTCCTATCAAACCATCTAAAGTGGGTGCAAAGGTTGTGCGGTTTGGATATGTCCTAGGTAGGGCAATTAGTTAAAGTTGTTTAAAGATTTGATTGGTTGAAAGGCTTAAGGGAAGAGTTTAAGTTTGAGTTTAAGTGTTAATGACTTAAAGTTGATTTTAAAATATGTTTTAAAGGGTTATAAGCTATCACCTTTGTTGCTCACCGAGGTCGTAAAGTTTATTTCATCTTTAATGGAGTTAATTTAATAACCTCGTAGGCCTGGTTACCTAATTGTACCCGATATGATTAAGTGATTTGATTTGATTAAGGTTTGAAAATTAATAAATTTTAAATAAGTTTGTTTTATTGTTGGTTTTATGATTGATTAGCGATTTCTAGAATTTTAAAGTGATTTTCGAGTTTTAGGAATTTTTGGATTATTTTAATCATTTAATTAAGGATTAAAAAATGACTTTATAATTAAAAACATTTATGGAAAGTTAGTATTTTATTAAATTATTAGACCTTAGGATGAGTTGTTAGACACTAAGTTTGCTGGATTTAGATTTTTCTATATTTAGTTATGTTTGTTTGAAGATTTGACTTGGATTTTGAATAAAGTTTGACCAAAAGTTGACTTTTTCAAATTTGAATGGCTTCTAGAAGTTTGATATTTTTAATAAATGTTATAATTAATTATGATTTTAATGCCTTTGAGTTTGTTCAATTTGGATTTTTCTTCAATTAGTTATGATTTTCCAATGTTTGATAATTATTTGAATTATTTTAATTATTTTAATTAAGGGCCCTTTGTTGATTTGAATCCAAATCGTCTCCAAACTCCTTGAAATCTACTCGAAAGGTCATAAATGACCTAAGGAGAGATTCCCAAATATTTGGAAAATTTCTAGAATTTTTAATATTTTTTATTAATTAAAATAATTTTCATTTAAAATTAAATTAAGTTTAGGTTTGCTGTCAAATTAAATTGGTTTTAATTTTCATTAATTAAGGATTGAATTCTTGTCAGTTAGAGGTGATATATGTATTTTTTAGATTTAAATTTGATTTATTAGAATTTTTAGAAATTTTAAAGCTTAATTAAGTTTTTGAATTTAATTAGAATAATTAAAAGGCTTAATGATCTCTAAAACCAGTGAAAAAATTTTTTAGGGATGAACATGTCACTAAGTTCAAGTGTTCAAAGTTTTGAGTCAAAAGGATGTGTATCCTAATTTATAGAATTAATTTAAATTTTCTAGACAAATGTCCTTAATTATTATCCTTAACAATGTTACTAAGTTAAATAGGTTTAAATCAACGTCTTGCTAACCCTTGAACTTAACATATAAATAGCATGCACAAACACATAAACACATTCAACACCTAAATCTAGGAGAGCCCTAAGCATGTGTGTGCACATGCACATACAAATTAAATGATTTCTTAAATGCTTAATAATTTGATTAGTGAATAATTAATAATTTTCCACTAATCATTTTTAATTTTATTTAAAAGCTTTTAAAATTCTGAGTAATTTGATATAAAATGTGAATTTTTTTATTTAAAATTATTTTTAAATAATTTTTAAAATTTTTCTATCAATTAAAATAATTAAAATATTAATTAAAAGCTAAGTAAGGGTTCTGGCGGTTGGATGACACGCGACAGCCTTTGATTGGGAAATACTCAGGCCATTGTTTGGAGTTAATTTGATTCTTGAAAGGAGTGTGATAGGTTATATGGGTTGGAATAACCCATTCAAAGCCTTAAAGGATACTTAGGTCAACCTAGGTTGACATGGTCATCTAGGTTGAACCAAGGGGTGGGTTAAGGCTCAATAAGTTTGATTTGATATTCAAAAATTATTGAAAGTAATTCCAAGCGATTTGAAGTTCATTTGGTTTGAAATGGCTATTCAAACCCCTAAGGGGTATTTTGGTCATATTAACCCCTGGTCAACTAGGGGTCAAAGTGGGTCCAACAAAATGTAGTTTAATATTCAATAGGTCATAATTAAGTGACTGGAAGTGAATGGAGGCTTTATAAAAAGCTCTAAGGTCAAAATCCATTGGGTGGCAAGTCTATTGACATAGGCTGTAAATATTTGAAGGTTTTATAGCCTTTGGGTTTCAATTCAATTTCTAGGGTTAGAGGCCTCAAAATGGGCTCAAATTTGGAGGGATGCCTCTAGAGACATGTCCTATTAATATGAAATTGATAGAATCTGAATTAAAGGTCATTTGACTGGGTTTTGATATGTTTGAAAATTCAATAGAAAAGGCTTTCATGACTTGGACCTTTGGCCCTGGATTTGAGTCTGGATTTGTCTATGATCTAGGTAGATCCTAAGGCCTAGATTGATTTAATATCTAAGTTGATCCTAAGGTCTGGATTGATCCTAGTTATCTCATATAAAAATGAGGTCAACAAATGGACCCCTAATATGTGTGATAGAATGAAGTTCTATTGCATATATTGGTGCTGACCAAATTAAAAGGTCAAGTCTAGAGTTTTAATCCTAAGAGAAGGAAAAAGTCTATCCCTAGGGAATCAGGGTTTGAATTTATACTAAGGTAATGCCACGGAGGGCATACTTTACCACTATTGGGTCGAATCCTAAGGGATGAGGAAGTCTATCCCTAGAGGAAAAGAAAACCTGGGTGATCGTATAGGCAGAAAGAATTCCTAACTATAGAGGATCATATTTATGTTTTGATTCTAAGGGAATACTAACCTTAGAAGATTCAGTTTGGATTTGATTCTAAGGGAAGGGAAGACCTAACCCTAGAGGATTGAGTTTTGATTTGGTACTAGGGTAGTGCCATTAAGGGCGTACTCTACAACTAGTAGATCTTATCCTAAGAGAAGGGAGAACCTAAACCCTAAGGATAAGAAGGCTGGATTGATCATATAGGAAGTAAGAACTCCTAACCATAGAGGATCAAATTTGAGTTTAATACTTGGGTAGTGCCATGAGGGGTGTACTCTACCACTAGTGGTTCTAATCCTAAGGAAGGGAAGAACTTAACCTCAAGGAGAAGAAGGGTTGAATGATTATATAGGAAGGAAGAATTCCTAGCTATAGAGGATCGAATTTGAGTTTAATACTAGGGTAGTGCCACGAGGAGCGTACTCTACCACTAGTAAATCTAATCCTAAGGGAGGATAGAACCTGACCTTAAGGATAAGAAGATTGGAGGACCCTATGGGAAGGAAGCACTGCTTCACATAGAAGGTCTAATCAAAACTAGGATGGTGCCATAGAGGGCGTGCTCCATCACTAGTGGATCTAATCCTAAGGAAAGGAAGCTCTGTGACTCACACCTAACCTTAAGAAGAAGAGGATGATCATGTGGGGAGGAAGCATTACTTCCCAAAAAGGTTCAAATTTAAAATTTGAAAGTGGGATGGTGCCATAAAGGGCGTGCTCCATCACTAGTGGATCTAATCCTAAGAAAAGGAAGCTTTGGGACTCACAGCTAACCTTTAAAGACTAGAAGGTGACTGAACTATGGTGAGGCACAACAGTCTTAAATCCACCACTAGTTAGTAGAGATCCTAGGAGATAGAAAGCACAGGGACTCACACCTACTCCTAAAGGACCAGATTCAAATTTGAAAATAGGATGGTGCCACAAAGGGCGTGCTCCATCACTAGTGATTCTAATTAAGGAAATGAAGCTCTGGGACTCACACCTAACCTTAAGGAAAAGAAAGTGGAAAAGAAAGTGACTGAACTATAGTGGGGCCGAATAGGCTTAAATGCACCATTAGTTAATCGATATCTTAGGAGATAGAATGCACAGGGACTCAAACCTGCTCCTAAAAGATCATATTTAGCTTTGAAATTAGGATGGTGCCACAACAGGCATTCTCCACCACTAGTAATTCTAATCCTAAGGAAAGGAAGCTCTGGACTCACACCTAACCTCAAGGAAAAGAAGAATAGAAAGATCTAGTGGGAAGGAAGCATTGCTTCCCATGAAAGATCGGATCTAGATTATGAATTTAGGATGGTGACATAGAGGGCGTACTCCACTAATCTTGTGGAGAGAAAACTTACTCTACACAAAGAACCAGGTATGGATGATCATATGTGAAGGAAACTTGCTCCACAAAAAGGATAAAGTCTGAAATGATCGTATGTGGAGGAAACTTGCTCCACATAGAGGATCGGGTCTGCAAAGATCGTATGTGGAGGAAACTTGTTCCACAAAGAGGATCAGGTCTGGAATGATCATATATGGAGGAAACTTTCTCCATAGAGAGGATCGGGTCTGGAATAATTATATGTGGAGTAATCTTGCTCTATATAGAGGATCGAGTCTAGAATGAGCATATATGGAGAAAACATGCTCTATATAGAGGATCAGGTCTGGAATGATCGTATGTGGAGGAAACTTGATCCACATAGAGAATCTAGTCTGGAATGGACATATATGGATGAAACTTGCTCCATATAGAGGATCGGGTTTGGAATGATCATATGTAGAGGAAACTTGCTCTAAATAGAGGATAGAGTTTGACTTTTGGAGTTTGAGTATTGAATGATTTTTTAATTTGAATTTATTTGATTTTAAATTTGAATGTGTTTGAATTTGAAGTTTGATTTGATGAATTTGAATTTGAAGGTTTTTGAATATGAGTTTTGATTTGATTTCAAATTTTGAAATTTGAATTTTATTTTGAATTTAAAGTATTTTAAATTTGATTTTTAGTTTGACACTCATCTGTCATGGTACTTCATGAAGAGCCGCCCTGATGTTTAAAATTATCAGGTGGCATCCTTCAGAGTTGATCAGTTAATATTTTAAAGATCGTCACTACGATAAGAGGACAATCTTGTATTGGTTCAAACCCCTCCACAGATCTCTCGGTAGCCTAAGATATGCATCTAAAGAACCTAGTCCAAGTCTCCTGCTTGGAAGG
This sequence comes from Dendrobium catenatum, assembly GCF_001605985.2. Classification (NCBI taxonomy): domain Eukaryota; kingdom Viridiplantae; phylum Streptophyta; class Magnoliopsida; order Asparagales; family Orchidaceae; genus Dendrobium; species Dendrobium catenatum. The sequence goes on from NW_021564348.1 coordinate 74,331, forward strand.
TTCTAAGTCGCGCTATCTTATCAAGAGCTTAAACCACTTAGGATTTGTACGATTCTAAGTTTTATTGAGCCTTAAAGACAAAGCTCTGTATGGACTAGAGCTCCTCAAATTGGAGTCAGGCACTTCGCTCAATCATGATTTAATTTTGAACGACAATTCCTAGCTTTACAAAATACTCTTTTAGTAGGGTTATAGAGTGTAACTTTATTTAAAAGGCCTCGGAGGAAAAATGCCTACATGTAAGGGCTCGCACACTCCTCAAGGATTGGATTTGAATTTTATCAGGAGTAGAGGATTTGTTCTTTTTATTAGAAAATTCCTCTAATTATTTGGACCCTGTCGGAACGACAAATGAGACCAAATTTATAATTAGAGAGAGAAGTAGAGCCGACTCCAACTAACCCTGAAAATATTTAAGGATTTAAGTTTTATTGACTCATACCAAGTTATATAGAAATTGAACTGGGGTCTCCCTTGTATAGATTTTGAATTAAAATTAACTTCAAAGGGTTTAAGTATGAGGTAGAAATTTAATCTTTTTAACTTTCTTGCACGATCTTCTTCTATCTGATAGATAGTTTATACATGGTGAAGAATCTGGATTCAAGATTTTTGAAGTCAAGTATTTAAAGGTGATCAGGTTTTCTGAGATTTAAGGATTTAAAGGAAGGAAGCCATCTTACTCTTCTTCTCTTTTTTTGGTGACACTGTTTGCGAATCTTTTTGACTTTTGGCGCATTTGTGCATCTTTTAATTTCAATTGAATTTGAGAAGAGGCCTCACTTTCTTTAAAATCTCAAAATGATTGCTTTCTTTTTGAATGTTGGGATTATATCTCAAGTAAAAGAGAAGAAAAGTCATTCTCTTATACAATGAAGAATAATCCTCAAAGCACATCCAATCTTTTTGAAAAGAATATCAGATTGACTTTTGAAAATCATTGAATAGATTTTAGACATTCAAGAGACGTCTATTAAGATATAAAATTTCTAGAAGATTGATAAAATTTTCATTTCTGAATTCAACTTGAGTTTGAGGTAGATTTTAATTCAAAAGTTAAATCAACCCATGGAAGCGGTGGGAAGGAGGGACATCCAAACATTTGATGGAGTCGACTACAACTCTCTCCTGCTTAAGACTTAAGGTAGAGGTCAATTTTAATTAAAAAAGAGGAATTAACTATCTTGAAAATTTGAACCTGGTACACTTGAGAAATTTAGGACCCCGTTGAAAGTTAGTTTTCAATGGTATCACTATCTGATATAATCTTAGATTATTTCCCCCTCTCATTACTACTAGGCTAGTAGTTAAGAGAGTGGCACCCCGAGTGGTTTCTTCTTCTCTTCCTCTGTAGGCGATGTAGTGGAACACGTATAGTAATGCATCCAAACATCTTTTAGTTGAGTGGATGGAACATAACCCTCAGTTGGGGGCCTACAACCTATTACTGGTGATCGCTCAATTCTATTTTTCTTGAGTCTTTCCGTGTAGTAGTCAGGAAGAGGTATTGAAGATCGCGCTCTTGTCCTTACAACCTCCCTCCTTTATGCAAGGAGAGGGTATGTAGAAGGAGCAACGGGTTCTCGATTGGCCTCAAATTTTCCTTGATTTAACGCTTCTAACTTAGTAGTCTTTCTAGCCTTAACAATCTTCTTTCTAACTCTTCGAAGGTAGTTCATTCTCTTGTTCTTGTTGAAAATAGGGGTGCTAGATCTTGAACCGATCTCAAACTGAGATGGTCCTTCATTGATCGTTATTGTTCTAGTTCTTATCCTCCCAAGTAGAGGATACAATGGGTAAAAGGGCAACAACAACCTCCATCTTAGAGATGGGAGAGTCAGCTCCTAACCCTATAGTAACTTCTACTAAGGGGAAGTCTTTTTGAGTACTAGTGGATAGATCTAAGATTCTTTATCCATCAATTGAAAGATTATGGTTCTGAAATTCTATCCCATACTATTAAACTGCTAGTGAGAACTTCTTTTACAAGCACGTCTATATTCAGTGAGAAAATTAGTTTCCTAGCCATTTGAGTATGTTTAATTTCTTGGAATTAAGAAAGTGGTTTGAATTAGTTAATTTTAAAATTGAGTTTGAATTTTGAGTTTGATTGATTTTATTCAAAATTTTATAACTCAATTGTGTTCAGTTTACACTAAACACGGTAGTTCATAAAATTAAAAAGTGGAATTTAAGAGATAGACTTGATTCTTTTGCCCCGTCAACTGACTTGGGGGAAAAATGTCAAAGTCATGATTTGAATTTGCAAATAAAGTTGAGATGGAATTTAAAGTTGAAACCAAACTTGAGTTTAATGTTAAGATTGAGTTCAAACTTAAAGTTGAATTTGAATTTGAGTTTAAATTTGGGTGGATCTCCATCAAATTTTGTGACTCAACATTTTGAGTTTCACTCAATCATTTAGGTTCATGAAATTGATAAGAAAAATCCAAAAATTTGGCTTGACTCCTTCATTTTACCAATCGACTTGGGATGAAATGTCAAAGCCTAGATCTTGACTTTAAAATCCAAATTGAAGTTAAATTTAAGGTTGGAATTAAATTTGAATTGAATTTTGAGATTGAATTTGGACTTAAGTTTTTATTTGACTTTGAGGTTGGAATTGGATAAATCTTCTTCGAGCTTTGAAACTCAACATACTGATTTTTAATCAGATATGTAGGTTTACAAAATTAAATTGAAGATCTCGAGATTTAGGCTTGACTCTTTCATCCCAACAAATTGTTTAGGGGTGAAATGTCAAAGCCTAAAATTGACTGAAAATATTTAGATTTGTGTTGCATGTGTTCAACTACAACAAAATATTATAGAAGACACATAACACTGATGGTTGAAGTTGATTTGAAAGATTTTGAAAGAGATTTGAAAAGTTGAAAATCCAGCAGCATCTCCCCTTATTTTGAAACTCAATGTGTTGAATTCCCATTCAACATAAAGGCTTACAAATTTTGGGGGAAAATTCTTAGAAGCCGACCCGACTATTTCATCCCGTCAAATTATTTAGGAATGAAATTTCAAAGATAAACTTTACCGAAAGAGTCAATCTTTTGTATCAAATTTAAAGGTGTGTATATTCTATCACTTGTACTAACTTATAAGAGCTACAATTTTACTTCTAGTGATAGAATATAGAGATCAATATGATTTGAAAATGATTGAATTTTGCTAAATGCTTGAAACTATGATTTTGAAATTAAAGAGTCTATTATAAATTGTGAAACTTAGCATGCTAGATATTTGTTCGCAAGCGAGTTTGTAACATATACAGGAGTATTTGTGCTTGACACTTTCGCTCTACCAATCAAGTTGGAGGCAAAATATCAAAGCCCAACTTAGAGGGAGGTTTCCTACACTTACCTCTCTTTTGACATGTCTTAATTGATTTTGCCACACACACCCAAGGGAGAAATGGGTAGAGGGACCAACAGAAAGAAAGGTATTTAAAGCTACTGATGCAATACAATTTGTTCCACTATTAAAGATGGAGAGTGAGACATATCTCCAGTGGAGTCACCATTTTTTTGTTTGTTTGATTTAAAAGATGTAGTTTTGAAAAGTATTAATTTTCTTTGGGATTTTTTTTTTTGAATTTTGAAATTGAACACATCATTATGAATAATATATAACCTCGGGAGGTGAACATATCTTTCCCTAATGGGTTCAAATTATAAAATTTAAATTTATCCTGATTATCAAAGTCAAACTCAAGAAAGAATCACATATGACCACGACATCCTGATTATCGAAGTCAAACTCAAGAAAGAATCACATAAAACCCCGGAGGGTCAACATAAAATTTAACTGAGTGTTTTACTATATTAATCTGGATAAAATATCATTAATTTCATAATCAATATTACGATAGTAATTAATATATCTCTCCAATGAAAGAATTTATCAATCAATATTAATCTTTAGAAAATAGAGATAACGATCGTTGAATTTTGAATTTTCCCAAAGATAATTAATTAAAGTTTTCAAAACTTGATTTTAAAAATTTGGTCTGGATTTCTAAATCTCCTACGAGCATAATCCCTCATAGTTAACTACATCGTAGGGGAAATTGGAGTTTTCCTACGAATACTCTTGATTAAAATAGCTGTAAAAATTTCATTTAAGATTTCAAAGCTTGATGTCAAAGGAGGTTAAGGGTTGGAATTTTCAAATGGGATTGGGTCGAAGTTGAGCACTTATTTCTGGAGTAAAAGGAAAATGTTTAGGAGGTGTTTTGAGATTCTGACTTACATCAGAAACACCCTAGTCTATCCTAAGTGTTAGGCTAAAATTTGATTGAGAGAGACTTTAAGTTTGAGTGATCAATTTTATTAGAAAATTAGGATTCAATTCCCAGATGTTGAGATTTTATATCCCGAGCTTATCTCAGAACCTAAGTCTAAAGTGGGTAACAAACATTAGTTACCCAAACTTAGATTATACAATGCAAATCTGGACTTATCCCGGCCTGGATTGGAGAGCTAGCTAAACCACCTAGGCACTTTAAAATCATTTGTCTGGTCTTTTAATGTTGATAGGTAGGGACGTTGCTTAAGAAAAGTTTTTGAGAATAGGGCTGACATTTAGAGCAGATCCTATTTGTCCTTTTGACATATGTTGGATATTTGATGTCTAAATAAATGTAATTAAAATTTAGACCTTATTTATTTTATTACTAATGCAATGCATGTGAATTGACTCAATTAAATGCTTAAATTTGAAATGAAGAAGTTTTAAAAAGGCTTAAAAAATAGAATTTATCCTAGAAGAATGCACAAATTCCCCTTGGATAGATCTGCACCCTTATAAACCAGGTGATCTGCCAAAACTCGCAGGCGGGGAGGTGCCTAATAAAGGAAAGAAGATACAACAATTATGCATGAGAACTCTCGGCGGTCCCGGACTTACTTCTTAAAATGTTAGAGTTTATATGCTGACTTAAAATTTTTAATTTGATTTTGAAATATGTTTTAAAGGGTTATAGGCTACCACATTTATTGCTCACCGAGGCTGTGAAGTTTATTTCATCTTTCTTGGGGATAATTTAATAGCCTCATAGGCCTAGGTTACCTAGTGGTACCCGATATGATTAAGTGATTTGATTTGATTAAGGTTTGAAAATTAATAAATTTTAATTAAGGTTGGTTGATTGCTGGTTTTAAGGTTGATTAGAGATTTCTGGAATTTTAAAATGATTTTTGAGTTTTTAAAATTTTTGTAATATTTTAATCATTTAATTAAGGATTAAAAATGACTTTTTAATTAGAAGTAATTTCTAGAAAGTTAATATTTTATTAAAATATTAGACCTTAGGATGAGTTGTTAGACACTAAGTTTACTAGATTTGGATTTTTCTACATTTAGTTATGTTGGTTTGAAGATTTGACTTGGATTTTGACTTAAGTTTGACCAAAAGTTGACTTTTTCAAATTTGAAATATTTCTAAAAGATTGATGTTTTTAATAAATATTAGAATTAATTATTGCTTGAATGCCTTTGAGTTTGTTCAATTTGGTTTTGTCTTGAATTAGTTATGATTTTCAAAAGTTTGGTAATTATTTAAATTATTTAAATTGTTTTAATTAAGGCACCTTTGTTGATTTGAATCCAAATGGACTCCAAACTCTTTGAAATCAGCTCCAAAGGTAAAAAATGATCTAAGGAGAGATTATCAAATGTTTGGAAATTTTCTAGAATTTTTTATTAATTAAATTAATTAAAATATTAATTTTCATTTTAAATTAAATTAAGTTCAGGTTTGCTGTCAAATTTAATTGGTTTTAATTTTTGATGATTAGGGATTGAATTCTGGTCAGTTAGAGGTATTATATGTATTTTTTAGATTTAAATTTTATTTATTAGAATTTTTAGAAATTTTAAAGCTTAATTAAGTGTTTGAATTTAATTAGATTAATTAAGTGATTAATGATCTCTAAAACAAGTTAAAACTTTTTTTTATGGCTGAAAATGTCACTAAGTTCAAGTGTACAAAATTTTGAGTCAAAAGGATGTGTATCCTAATTTATAAAATTAATCTAATTTTTCTAGACAAAGGTCCATAGTTATTATCCTTAACGATGTCACTAAGTTAAATAGGTTTAAATCAAAGTCTTGCTAACCCTTGAACTTAACATATAAATAGCATGCACAAAAACATAAACACATTTAACACCTAAATCTAGGAGAGCCCTAAGTGTGTGTGTGCACCGACACATGCAAAATCAAATGATAAATTAAACGCTTAATAATTTGAATAGTGAATAATTAATAATTATCCACTAATCATTCCCATTAATTCTATTCAATCATGCTTAATCTAGGTTTAAAATCTCAAGGGATCTCTCAAATATTAAGGATTTAAAAGTTTATAATTTTAAAATAAAATTTAAAATATATAAATGACACACGGTAGCCTTTGATTGGGAAATACTCAAGCCATGGTTTGGAGTTAATTTGAATCTTGGCGGCTGGATGACACACGGTAGCCTTTGATTGGGAAATACTCAAGCCATGGTTTGGAGTTAATTTGAATCTTGGCGGCTGGATGACACACGGTAGCCTTTGATTGGGAAATACTCAAGCCATGGTTTGGAGTTAATTTGAATCTTGAAAGGAGTTGGATAGGCTATATGGGTTGGAATAACCCATTTAATGCCTTAAAGGATATTTAGGTCAACCTAGGTTGACTTGGTCAGCTAGGTTGATCCAAGGGGTGGGTCAAGGCTCAATAAGTTTGATTTGATATTAAAAAAATATTGGAAGTGGTTCCAAGCAATTTGAAGTTCATTTGGTTTGAAATGGCTATTGACCTTGAGGGGTATTTTGGTCATTTTGACCCCTGATCAACTGGGGGTCAAAGTGGATCTAAAAAAATGTAGTTTAATATTTAATGGGTCATAATCATGTGTCTAGAAGTGATTGGAGGCTTTGTTGAAAGCTCCAAGTTCAAAATCCACTAGGTGGCAGCTCTAGTGGCATAGGCTGTAAATATTTGAAGGTTTTATAGCCTTTGGGTTTCAATTCAATTTTTTTGGTTAGAGACCTCATAATGGGCTCAAATTTAGAGGGTTGCCTCTAGAGACATATCCTATCAATATGAAATTGATAGACTCTTAATCGGAGGTAATTTGTCTGGCTTTTTAAGTGTTTGAAAATTCAATAGAAAAGGCTTTTAGGACTTGGACCTTTGGACATGGATTTGAGTCTGGATTGATCTAAGATCTAGGTAGATCCTAAGATCTGGATTGTTCTAAGATCTAGGTAGATCCTAAGGTCTGGATTGGCCCTTGTGACCTCATAGAAAAATGAGGTCAACAAAAGCAAAAATAAGATATGGAAAATTATACATCTAAAAGTTTTATATAAAAATGAAACATCTATACGAACCTTAATATATTGGCGAGACATATAGAAAATTATGTTATTTTTTAGGGCTAAGTTTATTCTTCTCATGTAATAATAGGGGGAAGACATCCACATGATTATTATCAAGGTGTTTATTGATTATTAATTCATCAATCTACACTCTAAAAATTGAAATATTACCAGAATTAAATATTGTATACCTTTGCAAAAAAAAAATACACATGAAATATGCAATAAAAAATCATCTTATATCCAATAAATTTGTAGTAAAAATATAATAAATAGATAGTAAAAATGTTGTAAAATCATGTACATATTTAGTAAATACGTTACAAATATGCTGTAAAACCATGTACATACACAATAAATACGTAGTAAAAAAGCATTAAAAACCGAACCAAAATGTACTATATATGAAAAAAAAAATGTAGCAAAGATGGAGTAAATAACATAGCGGTGCTTATTTAAGTTACTTGTTAGTGAACTTCCTAAAGCATTCATCCAGAAACTTATTCTTTTCATTAGTCAGCATCTCCCTACCATTGTATTCCATTATTTTACATGCAAGTTGAAGCGGTATTTGAACGTCATCAACAATGACTACTTCAGCAGGGGAAAGGTTCTCTATTTTCTCATTATTCACATTCCCACTCTTTTGAAATTGTACATATTTATCTTTTGGTACATAAGCACCTTTCACTTTGCTAATGCTAGGAAGATCAATTTGTTGGTGTGGGGCTTCCTTCTTTATTTTGACTAGAGGATGATGTATCCTTTTATTTTGGTTAAGTTGCTAGTTAGATGCAGAGGAAGGAGCAAGATGTTATTCAGGATCAAAATTGTAGTCAGTAATGTGGTGGATGAGCTTGATTCAATGAATTCTTCTCTTTCATCTAGATGCTCAAACATCATGTTCAGCTTACCTTCAAGCTAATGGAAGAACCTTGTGCTGGTATCCTAGATTGATTTCATCATTTTCTCCTGGAGAACATCCAATGCCTGACCTGAAGTTTGAAAGATTGCTTACAGAGGAGATTGTGTGTGTGTGTATGTGTGTGGTGGTGGTGGGGGGGTGTGTGCAGCTTATTGGGGTGGAGGGGGTTTTATGTGGAAAATGTGGTGTGCAAGGTATTTCCAAATGGGAAGGAGGAAGGCTGTGTGATGGATAGTTCTAGATACAAGGTAGTTGTCTACTTCCTCCTAGGTAAACTGCCTATAGGGAATAAAAAATTTGTAAGGAATTTATGTGTTAGCAAATCCTCATTATTTTTATAAGTATCAATTTAAATTTTGTGCATGAAAAATCTTCATACGTACCTATCTTTCCTTTAAATTAATAAATAAATTAGTGTTCTTCTCAAAAGAATATACAATGTCATCACCCCATTGAAGGAAATGGGACCTTTGGTCAGTATACCAAGGTACATGAATTGAAATGTGCTCCAGGAACAAAATCTGCATAAGTTCGAAGATAATTTTAGAAAATGAATTAGTAAAATGAAATAAAAATTAGAATAATGATGTTAGCACTCACAAATTGTAGAGGCATAAAATCATTGATGTAACCAGCTAGCTAGTTCATTGAAATATTCGTGGAGGCATTATTAAACTCTTAAACTAAAAATTCCCTAATCAACGATGTCAAGTTAACTCATAAAAACACATATACATTATTTCATATTAAACGGATCCTCCTAGGGTTTTTGAAGTTTTTACGTTGGAAATATACATTTGAATAATAAATGTTATTGACATAGTCAATGAGGGGGTTCTTCTATCCAACTCAATCATTTTGGACTTTATTTGTTTTAATGAAAATTCTATTGGTGCAAAGTTACGCTAGGAAATCTCTACACCTCTGTATGGAAGACTAGTGAGAAGGGCCACTTCATCAGTAGTGAACGTTATAGAATGACCCTTTATTATAAAACATTGTCTTCAAATATCGCACTTTGTGAGTGGTTTGTAAAAAAGTGGGATGTTCTACTCAACAGTAGGAAATTTAAGAATTTGGTAGATATTTAATCTCTTGAAGTTTTCCTCAACATCAAGCTGTATTATCAAAAACAAAAGAATCATAGATTATTTGGAAGGTTGAAACATAGCATCAAAAAGTAATAGACCAAACATACATATAAAAAAAAAGGAATAAACATATAAAATAAGCAAAAAAAGATAAAAATATGCAAAAGTCATGCAAAAAAAGACACAAAATTCACAATAAATAGAAAGAAAATACGTAGAAGATATGCAATAAATGCATAGAAGATACACATAAAATATACATAGGATACGCCACAAAGAAGCGTAAAATATGCAAAAGATGTGCGTAAAGAAACACATCCAATGCAAAAAAATATGTAAAAAATTTTCATTCAGGTATTTTTTTATGATTTATATTTTAGGATTACATTATTTAGTTTAGGGTTTAAAGTTTAGTGTTTTAATGATTATGATTTTAGGGTTTAGGCTTAAGGGTATAGTTTTTAGAGTTTTTCTTAGTTGAAACCCAATATAGAGGCCTATGTGTTAATATTAAAAAATGGAGTACAAATTCTAAAGTGGACCTCCACCTCTCTACTACTCCAATGAATTAAAAAATAATAAAAAAGAAAACCTACGAGCCGGAATTCCCCACTAAGCACAAATACATGAAAGCCTAGTAACATTATAAAGAACCAATGGGGAAGGGATAAAAATATCTATTCAGCTCTGCTATTCCCACCAAAAAGGGACCCTGCGCAAAATGAGAACAAGTCTCTGAAAACCTTTAAACAAAGCCTGCAAGGACACTGAATAAAATGATTAAATGTAATAAAAAGAGAGAACATAAGAAATAAAAACACCAAGCAAATAATACAATATGCAACTTAACAAAAAGTTGTACAAATTAACAATAAAATAAAACATAACGATATTAAGGAAAACCTTGCACTTATCAAAATTGAAACTGAATAATAGCAGCAATAGATATAAAGGAATATCAAAGATTTCACCACCACATCTACAGTTAAGCTTCTCAATATCACCAATACTATCAAGGGGATATCAATGCCAAACATAATCTAGGATAAATAAAAAGTCAAGACAGCAGACAAAGAACCACTATTAAGGCAAAACACTGCACCCAAGAAGCAGTCAAATATAGTCTCTAACCATGAATTATTAAACCTAAGATTCTAAGAAATGTGATAAATATATTAGCCATTATTAATGACAATCTAATATAAGTAATGTAAGATAACCAACAATAACAAAAAATAGGTTCCATGGGTTAGAGATAACAATAAAATATATCTAAAAAGAACATTTATTAGAAGGGTCCTCAGTAATCATACAACAATAAAGCAGATGATAAACAGGGCACCAAAAATTAAGCAAGCGAACCAACCAATGAAAAACCACATCTAGCCCATAGAGGAAACATGCACAAATCTGCAATGAATAAACACGGATAAAATACAGGCAAATAGAGCTCAAGAAATGGCAACCATAGTAGTCATCCAATTGATAAACCCAATGCCGCTCAATCTAACACCTATAAACTCTCAAACCAATTAAAATGCTAAAGGAATGACTAAACGAAAAGAAATACAGAGAATATAGCCACATATTTACAAACCCACTAGCAAGAGACTTCCAACAGTCCAGTAAAAGTCATAATCATATTTCCATTATCATGCATAATAATACCAACAAACCAAAAGCTTCATTTTTAGCAGAACCATCCACATTAAGTTTAAAAGTATTTAAAGGAGGCTTGATCCAATACACCAGATGAGGATCCTCTAAAAATCAACTGATCTGTAGTAAAATTGCATAATTATGGACAACAAAAGAATAATATCTAAATTTTTTAGTTATGACAAGATTAGTTAAAAAAGCTAAAAATTGTTGCCCTTGAAATTTTGAATAATATAATTAGAATCCATGCAAATATTATTAAACATATAATTATTTCTACCAATCCACAAATACCACAAAATAAAAAAGGAATAACACTTATGATATGCCCTTTAGAATTGATGAATTAATAGTCCAACAAGGTATTGATAAATATATTAGCATTAAAAAGATTTAACTTAAAAATGTCATCAAAATAATTCCAATTTTAAACAACAATCAGACATGAGATAAAGACATGATGCATGTTTTCCACATGAAAGCAACACTAACACTTAGAAGTAATAATAAAGCTTTTATTCCTCAAATTGTCATCAGTAGGGATATAATTGTGCTTAATTCTCCAGATAAAGAAAAAAATGGTCTTAGGGATACTTTAATGCAAAATCTTAGAAAATACCTTCATAATACATTTTTTTCCCTAAATATATGCCACTCATCCATTAAACTAAATATGTCGCTATAAGACAAATCACATAATAACAAATCATCATAATCAATTTTAATTGGTAAGTTGATAATTTTGAAAATAACATCTCTAGTAAGAGTATCTACCAGTTTCTTTTTATCCCAAGTGTTATCGATGATAAAAGAGTTCACTTTAGTAGCGGCATTGGAGAAAGAATTGAAAATGGAGTTAATGGACTTACCTCCAAGACACTGATCATGCCAAAAGAAAATATTAGCTTTACCAAGCCCCCATTTAACATGAGTTTCAGCACTCCACTTAATATTGTAAAGTCGTTTCCACACTATGGAGTCGCGAAATTTACAACAACACATAGAAGGATGCTTACCGACACAATACTTATCAATTATAAAGTTGGACCAAAGAGAAAGTCTAAAAAGGAAATTGAAACAAAATTTAAAAGAAAATGCATAAGAAAGATCGATCATAATTTTACAACCCAACACCCCTTCACCAAGCACCCTACAACACTTGGTCCAAGATGACCAAATTACTTTAGAGTTCACATTAGAGCCACACTAAAAAAAATTATTTATTAATGTTTGAATTCTATTTCAAACAGTAAGAGTAGGTTATAAGGTCTGAAGGGAATAAAACTGTAAAGGACATAAAACTACCCCTAAACCTAAGGAAATTAGTTCCCAATAGAGGAGTCTCTTCTACATAGAAGTAATAATATCATCAAAAAGAAAAGTTTTCTTTCTACCCTTATGGAGAGGGACCCCTAAATACTTAATAGGTCAAGAACCTTGAGCAAAGATGATATTATGCTTAATAGTAATAAAAAGATTATGGGAAACCTTGTTAGAAACAATAAAGCAGCTCTTATTTTATTGACAAAAAGACCACTACACTTTTCAAACATGTTTTAAAAACTCATAAGTTTATTAATCAGATTAATCAACGGATTAGAAAAACATTAACATCATCATCAAAATAAAAATGTCAAATAGGAAAGCCACCCATAGTTCTAAATAATTATTAGGAGAGTTCTCATAAAGGTTAATAAGCCCTCTAGACAAATACTCCATGGCAATAATAAAGAGGGCAAGAGAAATAGGATCACCTTGTCTCAAACCATGAGAGGACTTAAAAAACAATGACTTTTGCCATTAATAACAACAAAGAAATAGGAATTTTCAATAGACTATTTAATAAGGTTAAATAAAAAAAATTTGAAACCAAATAAGTGCAAGATGTCATAAAGAAAATCCAACCTAATATGATCATAAGCTTTGGCAATTTTAAAATATTGTTACCAACAGGCACCCTAACATCCAAACCATTCAAAATTTCTTGAGCTAATAAAATGTTATCTGAAAATGATCTCCCTTTAACAAAGCCAATTTGATTAGGAGCAATGATTTTTGGATGTAAATGAGCAAGGCATTTATAACCATTTTAGAAATCACTTTACTCAAAAAAGTAAACATTCTGATAGGACTAAAGTCATTTCAATAAGAAGCCCCATTCTTTTTAAGAATTAGCACAAGGGAAGAAGAAGAGAAAAACTTGTACATATGGTTGCTTGCAAACAAATCTAAAATAGCATTAACAAGATCAATAATCACAATGTCCAAAGATGTTTTTAAAACTTAGCCGTGTAACCATCAGAACCAATAGCAGAGTTAAAATTCAAGTAAAAATCATTTTCTTAATTTCCTCTTAAATAGGGGGAACCGTAATAGCCAAATTATCATCATGATTAATGATATTAAAAATAATACTAGGATTATCAATAGGGATGGGAGTAAAATTATTATTAAATAAATTATTAAAAAATTTCACACCATAGTTAGAAAATTCCCCAGCATCTTCAGTATACGAACCATCAGCACAAGCTATTTTGTGAATCTAGTTGTTAGCTTAATTACTTTTAACTAAAGAAGAAAAATACTCAGTGTTATTATCCCCATTAATGAGGTGCTTAGAAGTTGCTTTCTACTTCCAATACGTTTCCTCCTAGTCATGTAAATTACACAAAACACTTTTAGCATTTTGAAGCACAATAAAATTACTATTAGTAAGATGCCTTTGTAAAATCTGTTCCAAAGAGGTTACTTTCTCTTCAGTGGAGAAAATGTTAGAAAAAAATTTTTGAAGACATGCCTATTCCACCAATTAATTTTTTACTTAAGTATTTCAACTTAAGCCACAATATGTTCATACCAAAAATAAATTTATGAGGGTAGGAGGGGGGGGGGGAGGGATGCAAGCCATTACTCCTGTACCATGTCAAAGAAAGAGTGATCAAGTAGCCACATGATCTGGAATCTGAAGTTACAGATAGAGATGCCATTTCTAGGCCCAATCATAATAAGTAAGGGAGAATGATCTGAAAGGGTCCTACTAAGATGTTCAACATTTATAGAGGTAAAATTATTAATCCAACTATCAATGAAAAAAACATGATCCAACCTTTGCCAAAGATTACCAGGATTCCAAGGAAAATTGCTACCAATATAACAAATATCAATGAGATTGCAATCTAAAATCATGTCATTAAAGTCCCCCATAGATTTATAAACAGGAGTAGACCCCGCAAGCCTTTCAACTAGGGAGGAAATAGTGTTAAAATCTCCACCCTCCATCCAAGGAGAATTAATACTATTATGAAAAAGCACAATTTGATCCCACAAAGTCTTTCTACTACTATGAGAAGAAGCCGCATAAACATAAGAAGGAAAAGAATGGGAGTGCATAAAACTATTACTATAGTGAAGCACCTGAGTAAAATCACCCTTAATATCAATAACCAAAGGATCCTTCTAAATAACCCAAATATTACTAGAAATATTAGCCAAAACATGATTAAAACCCAAAAATCTAGCAATAATATTCATTTTATCAATAGAAATAAAAACTCAATAACAATAAGCTTGGAGACATTATGAGTATGACACAAGTTCTTCACTCTAACTCTAGTAGAAAGCCACTCAATACCCCTAACATTCCAAATAATAGACTTAATCATTAGAATTTTAATGAGAAGAATTAGATTGGTGGTTCTAAGGGATTTAGGCACAACATTTTTTTGTTTCCTATTCTTTTTGGATTGAACTGAAATAAATTCACTCTTATCTTATCCAGCTTCCTTATTGATATCAACCTTAATTTCACCAACATTAATAGAAACCAATTTCTGAGAAACAGTTTGAGAATCCTTACAACCTTTTTCTGTAACAAAACTAGAGCTAATATTACCCTCCATTATATCCCCTTGAACAAGTTCTCCTTCTTCCAAATTCTCTCTCAAAGTAGCTGCACATGGGACGAAGAGGCAAAATTAACATTTGGATTTGACTCCTTGTTTTTAATATTAAAACCAATTTCAACTAAGCCCTTATTAGTAGAACATGTTAATGGCAAACTAGTAAGAATATTATTATGCTCTGCAACCATAACATCCATTAGATCATCATAATTTGTTTCCCTCAAAAAAACTATAGAATTATTGCAAATAATACTAGAAGGAGGATCCACAATCCCTCTGACATTTAGGGATTGACTAGAGGGATTATCAACCATTTTAAGCAAGGATGAGGCCCCCAGTTTACGATCAGGATTGTTCCTTTGGGAATTGTGCTTCTCAACCAATTCCTACATAGGGTTTGCAACCTAAACATTGGCATGTTTCTTTATAATATTTTACCCATCTAAATATTTAGATGTTTCCTTATTCTTACATAAATGAGGATGTAATTGAAATCATTCAGAGTTTCCATGATTATGTATTTTACAAAAACCATAAAATATTGGCAAGTTTTTAAATTCAAATTGTCATTGGTAACCATCAAGCTTAGAGCCAATCCATATTTCCTTGGGATGTTTCATGGAAATATCCATTTCAACCATAATCTAAGGAACTAACGGCCTAGACACCAAAGCAGTAGCTTGGTCCATCTATATTGGTCTACTAAAGATAGAAGCTAATACAAAAAGGATTTGAGAATTAAAAAAAATGCAACCTCAAATTTTGAAATGAAATCAATATAGGGGTTATAAGTGTTTCCTTGTTAACATCAAAATCTGGATTCCATTTAAGCAAACACATTTGGCAACCTTGAATGTAATATAACCTTCTCAAAAAAATATAAACATATTCTAAATTGTTTGAGAGTTTTATAGCAACATGGTCTTGATCCATCAATCCAATAGAAAAGGTTCCCTAAAGTTTGAGGTTCATGAAAAACTTACAAATAATATCCAATTTTGGTCGACGTTACACAAATTTCCCCACAAGAGTAAAGGAGAAGGGAGTGACAAGATGAGAAATTATCGTTAAGCAACAAAGTCCGTAAACCCTTAAAAGATGTATTAACAAAATCAATCTTAGAACAAGATGATGAAGCACCACACATAAGAACTTTATTAAAGGAGTGTGACTTACCTTCCACATTAGCAGTGAGCCAAGAGTTTAATGATGAATGTTTCGTTATCACCAAAAACTACCAAAAATGCTAAAGAAAATAAAACAAAAGCACAAAACTGAACTTAAAATAGAGAACAAATGGTAAAAAAAATATCAAATCCTGCAACAAAAACCAAACCATGATGAAGAAAATGGACGCCCGAGCATGAGCCCTAGAAATGCTCTATGATAAAGGTAATCAATAAAATTAACTAATTATTTAATAATTGAACTTATTTGTAATTATATTATTTATAATTATAATTTTTGTTTGGAAATTAAAATTAAAATTATAAGCAACTTCATACATCACAAAAATTTACTTTGATCGGGCATTAATCTCAATAAATATTTCACATTGAAAATTTTAAAGTTAAATATAGATAATCTGAAATATTATTTTAGCAAATTTATTGCTAAGCTAAAAATCTATTCATGTCCAACAGAATGACACCATAATCGGTTAAATCCGTGTCTAAGTGGGCCCAAATTAAAGGCCTTAAATATTTTTGGAATCTTCAACATATTAATTAGATAAAAAAATTATATCTCAATATATCAAGCTTATAGTTAAAATGAGCAGCTCGATAAAAAGATTATAATGAATTTAAGATTGCTTACTTCTTACATCATTAAGATATTTAAATATTGAATGAATGATCTATGATCTAGTTGATCTATACAGGTAGTTTGTTGGAGTGATCCATATTTTCTCAATATGTATGAGCCATGTCACACCTAAAAATCTTTAAACTGACCTTCACTTCCCACATGAGAGGGAGAGGTTAGGACTTTGGCCTAAAGGCTCAATAATTATCTAAGGCTTGGACAATCCTGATAATCCAGTCAAGCACCACCATTGGCAATCCATCTCAACCAGCCGGACATCATCAAAATTTTACAATATAATCATTGTTGGGCGTCCATCCAACAACTACTATCAAACCTCTTCCTAATTGTAATAGCCCATATTTTTACTTTGCCAATTTATTTTTAGAATCATTATAACTCCAATTCAAAAATTGTCTTCACCATAGTAGTTTGATTGTAATTTTTTACTCACATGATTTTATTTTGTAATTTTTAAGCACCAGTAAAAATCTTTGAGAAATTGGTACCTATCGGTACAAATGAGGATTTTGGAACCGTCAGGTGTCCATTTTGCAAACCTATTTTACCAATATTTTCTAAATAATATTTTTTATTTTATGGTTGTTTCTTTTCCAATTTTTTAAGTCCTAAAGAGATTTATTTAAATTTTATACTAAAAGAAATTGATTAAATAAATTATATATAATATTAAATTAATAATTTATTTAGAATATCCTAAGTCACTGAGATTTTAAAATCTTATCCCTATTACTATTTCGGTTAACAAAGAAACCATTTTAGAAATGTGAGGGAAAAGGGTAATAAAGAGAAAATGAAATCTAGATTTAGAGGCCGTAGAGCAATTTTTATCAGTTGGGCCTATTGGGATAATTGCTTGTCTCATTATAAGGAACTTTTAACCTATTTTTTATTTTAAAGATTTTATGTTTTTGGTATTTTTCTGATCAAATTTCTATTTTTGTTGAATTAAAATGTGAATAACTTTGTATTGTAAAAACTTTTAACACGTAACTTTTCTTCATGTTATTTGCAGATGACATCTTGATCTTCTCTGATGCTAAAGTAGAAAATATTAAGAAATCTGTTAAAATCACCATGGATTATTACATCTGGACTGGTCAACAAATTAATATTTCAAAATCTTCTATTGTTTATAGTAAGAATATGGAGAGAAGGAGGAGAAAGATAATATCAAAACTGTTGGGATTCCGGGAGACTAGAGAACTTACTTATATGGGAAATAAAATTACATTAAGGAGACGTATGGCTTCAGATTAATCCGGCATTTTGGAGAAGGCGGCTTTTAAATTAGACATATGGGGCAAGAAGTTGATCTCTTCAATGGGCAGGGTTACTCTTGTCAATTCTATATTACAAGCCATCTCGATATTCTTTACTTTTATGTCCCTGGTGCCAGTTTCTATCTAGAAGAAAATTGACAAATTGAGCAGGGATTTTATCTAGAATAAAAGCAATGGAGATAATGGGTTACATTATGTTTCATGGAATGATTTATGTAAACCAAAAGACCAAGGGGGGCTTGGTATTCAATCGGCTGTAGATTTGGTGGAGCCACATAGAGCCAAGTTGGTGTGGAATTTTCTTAAAAAGCCAAATTCCTTATTCAGAAAATCTCTCACTGCAAAATATGGGAAGAATGTATGGGATGTTGGTATTAGTCCGAGCTCTTCACCAGCATGGAAATTGTTATTAAGTGGAGCCAAAGGTTTAAAACAAATTATGAGATGGAGCATTATAGATGGTGATTCAGTTGACATTATGAAGGACATTTGGATCCTTGATAGAAGATTGGATAGTTGGCCTACTTTCATTTCTTACGAAATTGACCATTTTACTAATCTTTCCAGCTTCATATCGGAAGGTGTTTGGGTGATAGAGAAACTATAAGAATACTTTGGAGAAGAAATGGTAAAAGTCATCTGCAATATGAAGTTAGAAAGGGATAATCATGAAGACAAATTGGAGTTGTTGAAGATTCATTATGGAAAAACAATTTCAGGAATGATCAAACTTGCTAGAGCTATTAATGAAGAGATTGAACCAACATGGATCCAAGATTGGAATTGTATCAGAAAAATTAAACTTAATCCACGGGTTTCCTTCTTATAGTGGAAGTTATTGAAGAATGTAATTCCCTCTATGGATTTCTTATTACATAGAAGATTGGCTGGTACTAACCTTTTCCCAAGTGGTTGTAATATGGTGGAGAATACAGAGCATGTAGCGGTAAAGTGTTTTAAATTGAAACAGGCTATTCAAAAGGCACACCAGTGGGGATTTCCTCTATGGATTTCTTATTACATAGAAGATTGGCTGGTACTAACCTTTTCCCAAGTGGTTATAATATGGTGGAGAATACAGAGCATGTAGCGGTAAAGTGTTTTAAATTGAAACAGGCTATTCAAAAGGCACATAAGTGGGGATTTAATATTCCTGTTTCGAACAGACTAGAAGACTGTTTAGGTTTCTTGAGGAAGCAAAGAGAGGATAAACAGTTTATAGCCAATTTTTATTGTTCTTTTGTGTTCAATTCATGGAAAAGTAGAAACATGGTGGTTCATGAAGGCAAAGATCTTGGAAGTGCTATCATTGTGACAAATGCCATTATCTATGCTTCTAGTTCACATTCTATAATCCTTTCGGACAACTGGGATGCTAAACAACAATATGAGCAGATTTCTTCCACTTGGCATCCCCCTCCACCCGGATGGATTAAAGTGAACATAGATGCTTCTCTCCTTATCTCTAATGAAGATGGTATTGTAGGCATTTTCAGAGACAATAGAGGAAGGATGCTTCTAGCTTTTGGATTCTCAGTAGTTCACAGGGATGGAGGATTCTTGGAGCTTCTTGCTGTACGGTCATTAAAGAGTGTCATACAAGATTGGATGTTCAATGCTAAAGGTTTAATTGTGGAAGGAGACAACTATAATGTCATTACTTACTTACAAAAATCGGTTGGTCTTCATAGCCGAGAGGTGGACAATAGTAAGAGAGAAGACTTGGATTTTATAAAGGACTTTGAGGTAATCCTTTTCCATTTTGTTAATAGAAGTTGTAATAAGTTAGCACATTGGTGTGCTAACCATGCTTTGAAAGGTAATTTCTTTTGGGACATGCTAGAGGTTAATAAGGTTCCTCCTATTTTTATGCTTTGTTAAAGGAGGAAAGTGATAGGGCTACTATCACTTAGTTTGTTGTACTTTTATTTTATCTCTTTTTTTAATGCATTTGGCAGTTAATCAAAAAAAAAATACTTTTTTTCATGTTTTATAGATCAAGATTATGAGCATTCAAGATGAGCCATCCATAAAAGAGAAAACAACATATGAAAAGGCTATATCAACTATGAGTTTGAGTTTGAGAAATGGAAACTCATCTTTGAAATGTTATATACCTCAATATTTTTATCAAGATAACAAATTATGGATGGGTTTATAATATCCTTATATGATGCAACATAGATTTAAATTAATCCCTTGGAAGTTAATTTCAAGGGTTTCACTATCTGGTAAGATTTCAATTTTATCATCCTCTTTAGAAGTCCAATTTTAAGGATCAATTTTTTATGGATTATCTTTGATCACTGCTAGATTTAGATTTTAATCTCTTTCAATTTCTTTTTTCACTTCATTTTCATTATTAATCATCAAAATATATGTAGAAGTATCTTTAATAATTTTTTACCCTTTTCCTTTGATGGGGTAAATTAAAAGTTAGATAAGGTCAATAGGAATAGGGGTTATACTCCAACATTCATCATCTGAATACATCACTCATCAACTATACATTTTCTCTCTATAAACATATCAATTTTTTTCCTTTTTATTTATTATAGTAGTTCATATAATGGTAAGAGAGGAAATCATCTCAACGTCCTCTAACTATACATCTATATCCATCTCCAAGATTGGGCTTGAGTCTCTCATTAACAACTATTAATAAAGTTAAAAATATTTGTTAATTGAAATTTTAAATACCAAGGATAAAATAATATCCCATTTATAATTAATAGATAAAGAAATATCTGAAATTTTAGTCGACATGACTTTGACAAACCACTAATCTGGATCTACCAAGTAATCTTTTGGGAAGATGATGTTACCATCTTTAAAGTTTCTTTCAAAATTATCTTTAAACATAAAGTAGACTTCAAATGAGTGGTCTAACATGCAATGGTTGGGGAAACAATTAGGTTTATCCCATTGGTTTATCTCTTATGGCTTCTTTGCCTTTAGTATTTTGAAGACTTTTTTCTTTAATAAACTTTTTAAAATATTCCTTACTGACTCTTTTTTAATTGTATAGTCTTTCGCCATCTTCTTTTAAAAGGATGTCAAGAAAGGATCCCTAAGTCGTTACTAAGTTACCTAAAATGGCTGAGGTAGTGGACCACTTGATTGGTTTTTCATTGCTTGCTTCCTATTATCCACTACTAACATAATGGCCAATTTCTTCTCAAAATACTTCTAGGTTTTGAAGCTTTCCTTCATCAGACAAAGTCTTTAGGAATGCCATCCGAGAAACCTCTTCTTATAGGTTATTTGCATTATTAAGTAGTTTCTAAAAAGTATTTATCATGAACCCCTTCAAAAGGAATGTAATATATTACGAATATGGATTCGGGAATTATAATTTTGATGATAATAAACATTTATGACACTTTTGGCTTTACTTCTATTGCCCTGCCTACTAACAATTCATGTCCACAAGGTCAATTGCAAATTAAGTCAACTCAAGATTGGGTAGATTAAGACTGAGTTAATCTGTATGTGTATTTCAACTGTTTTTAGTTTTTCTTGAGTAAAATATAACAAAGTGCATCCTGATGCTAAGTAACCTTACACACACACTCAGGGGTAAAAATTATGTTTGTTTTATAGTTTGTGTTTCTGATCATATCATATGGGACGATCCAAAATTGTCCTGGATGATCAGTTAAAAATAGAAACCCTAATTAGGGCATCCTGGTTAAGGCAACAAAAATTAATCAAATCATCCTGGATGATATTAACATCATCTTGGATAATATGTTCAAATCATAAAGAATCAGTCTCCAACTCTTTTAGGCATGTTATTATTTTTGGACATCGTACATGATATTGTCCTAGATGTTGTTTTATAATTATTCCTAAATTAGTTTTATGATTAAGGAAAGTAATTAAGGTTTTATTGATATATCAAATCATCCTGGATGATCATAAGATCATCCTGGATGATCAGCTAAACAAACCTTAGTTTCTTCCTGGATGAACATAATGATGTTCTAAATGATATGTATTGATTTGAACTAATTGTACTGGATGACCCTAAATTTTTCCTGGATGATCAAGTGTTTTTTTATGATTCAAACATGTAAAGTTTGGCCAAATATAGTGAAGGTCTGGACTATATTTGGTATTTTGAATTAATCATACAGGATGATCGAGAAATCTTCCTGGACAATCTATTATTTTTTCATCATCCAGACAGGTAAAGTCTGGTTGAATAGAGTGATAGTCTGGATGATATTTGATGTATTGAACTAATCATATAAGATGATGTACCATCATCCTGGATGATCAGAATAAATAAACATTCTAATCATCCAGCCTCCCCTCGATCATCCTAGTTGATTGAGCTAAAATTGTACTAATTATAAAGGATGATATGTCGATCATCCTGGATGAATTTTTTTGATTAATTATAATTTAGGGAAAATTTTAATCCCTTTTATATAATATCTTTTATTTACTCAAGATGATA
This sequence comes from Dendrobium catenatum, assembly GCF_001605985.2. Taxonomy (NCBI): domain Eukaryota; kingdom Viridiplantae; phylum Streptophyta; class Magnoliopsida; order Asparagales; family Orchidaceae; genus Dendrobium; species Dendrobium catenatum. Next base: position 96,872 of record NW_021564348.1, read on the forward strand.
TCTTTTGGTGTTGTTCTGACCTGAACAATCTAAGAGGAGAGGGAGATTGGGAGAGAGAGAGAGAGAGAGGATCTTGTGAGGGAGAGTTTATGAGGATTTTATAAAGGTTACTCCAAGAAAGGATCTAAGTCATCTTCTTCTATCATCATCCTTGGTTCCTTGGAGGTTCTAGAGAGGTCTACTTCATTGATTGATCAAAATTCTATGCCTGCTTTAGGAGCAAGCAAAAGGAGTTGAGTTCTCTGCCTGCTTTAGGAAGAATTGAAAGGAGTTGGGTTCTCCATTACAGTGAAAGGAGTTTTTGTATAGTATTCTTTGCCTTGCTTTGGGAGAAAAAGGAGAGTCACTGAGTTTAGTGCAATACCTTGAGGAGAGGCTCCAGGGAGTAGATGTTGGTTAAGTTGACCGAACTACTATAAAACCTGGTGTGTTCGTTCTTATTGTATTTTTGTATTTAATTTTAGCAATTTATTTTCTAGTGAATGATTATTTTATCTAGATCATTAATTTTGTTTGAGAATTTTTAAAACACTGATTCACCCCTACCCCCCTCTTGGTTAGCCTCGGGCTAGTTCGTAAGGGCTTAACATTCCTAACAAACTTTTAAGTGGTACCAGAACAGGATTCCTAAAATTTAGTTTTTCAAAACTTTTGAATTTTGATCCATGACTAACTTTGATAATTATAATACTGCGAAAGGATATTCTATTACCTGACCTTCATTATTTAATAACATATCTTTTGATTTCTAGAAAACATCCATGTCCATATTTTTACAATCAATTGCCTATCGCATGTGGATGCCTATTAAATAAGGTTATTCACCTCCATCAAATGAAATTAATGGCATAAAAAATGAACTTCCATTTTTTGAATGGACTTTTGATGACAGGGATTTAGTAAAACTTAATAAAAAATGCTTAAACTATTTTTTTATGCTTTGAAATCAAAAGATTACATGCGTGTCTCAACTTGTGCTACTGGTAAAGAAATATGTTATAGATTGTGTATTACTTGTGAAGTGACAAATAAAGATAAGAAAACTAGGTTGAATATCTTATTGCATGAGTATGAACTTTCTTACATGAAACCTAGTGAATTGATATCTAAAATGTATACTAGGTTTACTCAAATTGCCACCTCATTGAAAGCTTTAGGAAGAGAGCTAACTAACTATAAAAAAGATAACAAAATCTTGAGATGCTTGCCTTCTTTCTTTGATGATAAGATAACTGCTATCACAAAATCCAAGAATTTGAATATTTATTCTGTTCATAACTTACTTGGGTCACTCATTTCTTATGAGCAAGAAGTGAACAGAAGGCAACTTGATGTAGGTGATAAAAAGAAGGAGAAAATTATGGCGCTGAAGGCTAACAATATGGATACTGATTCTTTCGTATCTGAAAGTGATGATGTTGCCTTAATCACTAAGCAATTCAAAAGCTTTCTATATAAGAAATAGAAGAACCATCAGAAATTTAACAAAGGTAAGGAAGTAAATATTTTAAAAGTTCTTCTAATATGGTTTTGTTTTGAATGCATAAAGCCTAGACATGTGAAAGCTGATTATCCTACACTGAAGGCTCAACCAAGCAAGGAGAAGGGTGAGGAGAAAGCCAAGTTTAAAAAGCATAAGTGGTTTTAAAGGCATTCTAGGCGGATTCTTCATATGACTCCTCTAAGACTAAAGCTGAGGAGGACACAATAAACTAGTTCTTGATGGCGGACGATCATCTTGGTAAGTCTGACCAAGAAGAGGTATGCGAACTAACCTATAATCAATTACTTAAACTTTTTGAGAAAATTTAAGCATTATATAAAAAAATTAAGAAATTGCATGCTAGCCTGATGTTGGAATTTTTAAATTTGCAAAAAGAGCATGAAGTATTATTTAAAGATCACTTTGCACTAGATAGTAATCACATGTCATTATTTATTAATTTTTATGCATTAAATAAGAGAATTATCTGATGCACATGATTCCTCGAAGTCATCTCATATTGATTTAAAAAAAAATAAGAGTTTAAGAAATTAGAGGAACCTGCATGGAAAATATATAATAATGAACAACGGCTAAAAGTGGAAGTGGCAGCTTATGAATATGAAAACAAAGCATTGAAAGCAAAAATCCTAGCATTTAAAAATGATAAACCATCATTGCATGTATCACACAACTTTAAGAAGAGACATCACTACCCGAGTAAATTAGTAAATCCTTTTCCTGGTATTAGATATTTTTTATGTGGCATGCTAGGACATAATTTACACACTTGCATTATTCACCATAATACACATTGGGTGTGGAGAACCAAATTTTGTATGATTCACAACATAACATGCATGCATTGCATTCTTCTTTCCATAAGAAGGGACCAAAACTTGTTTAGTTTCCTAAATCTAACTTTTGATTATTTTGTAGGTGTGCTCTCACCAAAGACCTCATGAGAGTATATCGTACCTAAACAGCAGATGCTCATGACACATGACTGGAGACTCCAATCAATTTGTTTTGCTAGAGGCCAGGGCTGGAGGTAAGGTCACTCTTAGAGACAGCACCACCAGGAAAGTGGTGGGCGCAGGTATAATCAGAAACTCCAAGAACCCTTTTTTGAAAATATTTTGCTTGTAAATGGACTAAAACACAACATACTTAGCATCAGTCAGCTTTGCAAAAAGGGCTTTATCATAAAATATTTGGAAAATACATGCATCCTTAGCTTGAATAACAATACCATTTTACAGGGAAAATGGATTAATAATGTTTGCATACTTGATTTAAATAATATTGAATGTGTTACATCATTCTATTTAAAAACTACTGCTGATGAGTCTTGGTTGTGGTATAGGATGTTGTGTCATGCTAGCATGAAAACCCTTAGAAAAGTGACCCAAAAGGATCTAGTTAAAGGTATCCCCAAGCTGATCGATACTAATTTGTGGAAGACTGAGTATATTTATGTAAGGGTTAGATGGCCAGTAATTGATTCAATACTTCACCTCAAATTTCATAGTGAAGAGTGGAGAGAGAGAAGGTCCACAAAAATAGGAGGGATTTTGGAGGATTTCGACTGCATTTGTTGAAGATGGTAGATGGTGGCCAGTCATACTTGGATGACTGAAACACCTACTTCTTATTATCTACTGCTAGTCCAATTTCGTTGGATTCAAAAGGTAGATTTTCATTCAAATGCAGCATCTCCCGCAATTCGTGCTTTTTGAATTTTCCTCTTGAGATTAGAGAGGGAGGTTTGGCTTCTAAGCAAATGAGTAAGCCAAATTCTGGCAAAGGAAAAGGAGTTTTTCCTTATTTGAATAGTAAGTCTATTTCTTCTAAGCTAGATTTTATTCCTCTCAATAATGATTTGGAGGCTTCTTCTTCTAATCCACCTTCAAAATTGGTTAATTCTAATATGTGGATTAAAAAACCACATATTAAAATTAATTTGAATGAAATTCATGTTGATAATGAAGATGCAAATGTTGTCAAGCTTGATTTGGAAAAAGAAAAAGCCAATTTTCATATTTTGAAAAATTCATTAGTGCTGAAAATATTATGTAAAGACTTGGCTTTTTCAAAATGTTCGATCAAGTTAAGAAAGCAAGGGAGTAAATTTGGAGGTTTTCATATAACCTTGCTTTGGTTAGATTGGCTTATGTGTTCTTTTCAGTCGTATGAAGCATTGGAAGAAGTTCTTAATGGAGGTCCTTAGTTTGTTGGGCGATTTGTCATTTGTGTTGACAAATGGTCACCAAATTTCAATCCTATTTGAATGGATGGGATTTCTTCTCCCATTTGGGTTCGTTTACCTCATTTGCCTTTGCATTGCTGGGATGAAACCAATATCTCTAGAATTATATCTAGAATCGAAACCCCGTTATTATTGGAAGGCAATATGTTTAGATGGGGAAGGAGGGAATTTGTTAGAGCTTGCATTCAAATTAAGTTGAATTCTAAACTCCCTTGTGGTCTTTGTATTGAAGGTTTTAATGGTAGATTCTATCAAAAATTTGAATATGAAAATCAATCTTACATTTGTTTCAAATGTGGAAGAATTAGACATAAAGATTTTGTTTGTCCAAATTCTAATAATATTAAATTGGTTGATAAAGAAGTTCCTACAAGTTCTTCCCATCATGATGAGAACTCCTTTGGGCCTTGGATGCATGTGAAGTTCAAGAAAAAAAAAGTCAAAAGATATTTTCTAATAAAATGTCTTTCAAAGAATATCCAGCTAATAGGATTTCGGGTAGAAATCCTATGATAGAGCACATTTCGGATCCTGGTTTTTCTAATAATCTCAATGTTTTATCTCATGATAAAAGTGATTACAAGGCAGCTGAATTAGTCAAGGATGCTGATTGTCATATTGATCAACAAGTTATTAATCTGGTTTGTACAATTAATTCATATATATCTATTTTGGATCAGCCCATATAGAATTTAAATTCTGAATTTCCCTCTTTGGTTGCTGATCCATTGGGAGCTGCTTGTAATGTACCTATTTTTTATGCTGGTCTAAAGGGAGATCATAAATCAGGAAATGGATTAAATTTAAATTCAAATTTTGAATTCAAAAATGCTAAAATTGTGGATGAAGATAAGGGAGTCGTTTGTAATAAAGTTGATCCATTGGAAGCAGTTTCTACCAAACCTAATATTGTTGCTGATTTATTGGGAGCCCTTAAATCTGATTTTTAATTCAAAAATTTGGATGTTTAGGAGGAAGAAAAGGATGCTACTAATTCTGCAACTGAATTGGTTGTTGTTCCTACTTTAAATTTCTTAGTGGCTGAGTCTCCATCTACTAATTCAGAAAAATTCTCTGAAATGGTAGATAGTATTGATGGTTTAAGAGATATCTCTCCTCCTTCTGAGATCAGTTTGAATTTTAAAAAAATTATCTTTAAGAAGGGAAAAAGTTTTTCTACTAAGATAAGTGGTTCTTCCGGCTCTAAACACATATTGTTCATAGAACTTCAAACCTTAGGACTGGTGAAAGATCTACCTAGAAGAAGGTTGGCTGAACTCAAAATGAAGAATGATATTAGAGGTTCTTCTCTTTTATCTCGTTAATAAGCAAGCTGGTTTTCTCTTTGCTATCAACAAAGTGCAAAGATACTTGAAGATGGAGCAATTTATCAAAGTGTTCAACATAGTACTTGCTTTGGATTACGACTTTGGAAGTTGGAAATTGCATTTGGAAATTCTATCAGTGATATTCTTAGATGGTTTTTGGATGTTATTGATATATGTGTTTTCCTTTTTAGCTTTTGTTACTTCTTTTTTCTTTTAGTTTGTTATTTATTTTTTAAACTTATTCTAATTGCTTATGGGATCAATATTAAGTCCTATTCTTTAACCAGTTGGGAACTCTGGGATACTAACCAACCCTTGGGTTATTTAATACTTTGGTATCCATTGCAACTCAAGAGTTTTAAAATATGAAATAGTAGGTTTCATTTCAATTATAATAAGTTTACTTTAACAAATATGCTTTCAATAAGGTTCCTTTTTCTTGTTGATAAAGGAACCATTAGTTTCTTCTTTATAGTTTGTATTAGGTTGTTTTTTCTTTCATTTTAATGCAATTTTTGCATTCCTTCAAAAAAAAGGAAAAGGAGGGATTACTTTAAAAGTGGAAAGATACTTGAAGATGGAGCAATTTATCAAAGTGTTCAACATAATACTTGCTTTGGATTACGAGTTTGGAAGTTGGAAATTGCATTTAGAAATTCTATCAGTGATATTCTTAGATGGTTTTTGGATGTTATTGATATATTGTGTTTTCCTTTTTAGCTTTTGTTACTTCTTTTTTCTTTTAGTTTTTTATTTATTTTTTAAACTTATTCTAATTGCTTATGGGATCAATATTAAGTCCTATTCTTTAACCGGTTGGAAACTCTGGGATACTAACCAACCCTTGGGTTGTTTAATACTTTGGTATCCACTGCAACTCAAGAGTTTTAAAATAGGAAATAGTGGGTTTCATTTCAATTATAATAAGTTTACTTTAACAAATATGCTTTCAATAAGGTTCCTTTTTCTTGTTGATAAAGGAACCATTAGTTTCTTCTTTATAGTTTGTATTAGGTTGTTTTTTCTTTCATTTTAATGCAATTTTTGCATTCCTTCAAAAAAAAAAAAAAAAAAAGGTGTCCCCAAGCTTTGTTTTTTGAAGCAATCCCTACATGAACCGATCACCTATGTGATGCCTATTAACTAGGGAAGCAAGTCCAATCCTCTTCCTATTCCATTAAGGACATTAGCACCTCTAGACCATTAAAATTACTTCATATGGATTTGTTTGAACCCATTAGCACTGCTAGCTTAGGGGGAAAAGTCTATGGATTTGTGATTGTTGATGACTACTCAATGTTCACTTGGATTACATTTTTGTCACATAAGAGTGAGTCTTTTAATGAATTTAGATCCTTCTCCACTTAGATTTAGAAAAAGCTAGGTTGTAAGATCTTGACCATTCATAGTGACAATGGTGGAGAGTTTGAAAATAAGAGATTTAGAGACTTTTGTGAGGATCAAGGGATTAGTCACAATTTCTTAGCTCCTAGGATCCCTTAGTAGGATGGGGTAGCAGAAAGGAAGAACGGGACCTTAGTTGAAGCCGTGAGATCCACATATGATGAGTATTCACTTTTAAAATACTTTTGAACTGAAGTGGCAAATATAACTTGTTATGTGTTGAATAGGGTGAATGTTAAAGCCAAACTAGATAATAAACCCTATGAGATCATTAAGGGTAGAACACCTAACCTTTCTCACCTCCATATCTTTGGAAGTAAGGTTTTCATTCTTATCAATGGGAAGTCACTCTTAGGAAAATTTGACCAAAAATTTGATGGATTTCTCTTAGGATATTCAAGTGTGGGGAAATCCTTTAAAGTGTTTAATAAGAGGACATTGGTGGTGGAGGAGACTACTCATGTAGAGTTTGATGAATCTGAACCAAAGAAGTTTAGAGTTGTGAAAGAAGAAGAAGTTGAAGAGATTACCCAAGGAGTTGAAAATTTGGAGAAAAGGGTAGATCCTCAAAATACTGAAGGAGTATGTGAGATTACCTAAGGAGTAGAAAATATAAATCTGGAGGAAAGGGTAGAACCTAGAAATATTTTGCATAGTGATTGGAGATATTCTTTGAGTCATCCTAATGAACAGATCTTAGGAGACCCTTCTGAAGGTGTTAGAACTAGGCATATACTTAGAAAGGAAGTGAGCCACTCAGCCTTTATCCCAATAACTGAATCCACCAACATCAATCAAGCCATTTCTGATGAATTCTAAATCTTAGCTATGCAAAAAGAACTTAACAAATTTATAAGGAATGATATTTTGGAGTTGGTAGAAAAACTAAAGAATAAAAGTGTGGTAGGAACAAAATGAGTCTTTAGGAATAAATAGAATGATTCTAGTGTGGTGGTTAGGATAAAGGTGAGATTGGTTGCTATGGGGTAAACCAAATAAAATAGATTAATTTTGTGGAGACCTTTGCTCCTGTAGCTAGATTGGAAGTCATTAGAGTGTTACTAGCATTTATCTATTATAAGGGATTTAAGCTATTTCAAATGGATGTCAAGAGTACCTTTTTAGAGTGTTACTAGATTGAAAGGGAGCTAGCTTGAAAAAATGATAAGAGGCATAAAATGAGCTTAAAAAGAAGATAAACTGAAAAGATGCGCAATGATCACAAAAAAAAAAAAGATACACAAAGTGTATAAAAAATTAAAAGATGCGTAAAGTATGCAAACCAATTGATAAGAGGCACAAAATAAACCCACATGAAATCAAGCTTACTTCTCTTTCAAGCATTTAGATCTTACAAGAATTTATGTGTCAGTTGATATTTTCAAAAACTTGATTTCGGAATTCATGATTATGACTAATTATTTTGGTATATTATTTTATAAGATATTTTTTCTAAAACTAAGTTTTTAACATATCACTTTTACTTATCTAATTACTTTTTTTCGAGTTAGATCTTTATCTTCAAAAGGTGGTTTTCTCTATAAGACGTCCGTGCTAGGGTTAACAGGATCATTGTTCTACCATCTTTCTTTCAGATTTTTTCAATGTTAACTCATTTTCTTACAAATTTTTTAACTCAATCATATGGATAATTTATCATGCACATGCTTTGATAAAAAGAAGTGTTTTCAATTTTTTTTATAGTCATTTTGTTGCTTTATTTTTTATTTTTTACTAGTCTTTTCAGGGGTAGGGCCTTCTCTGATCATCTCTATCCATCAACAAATTTTTTAATTTTTGAGAACATCATCCTGGGAAATATTTCTATAGTCTTGGATGATATCATCACACCACCCTTCATCTTCTATCTAACGATGATATGACCTTTTTTGTTTGAGATCTTCTAAATGATTCATTATCATCATGGGTGATCTGATTATATTATGCTTCAATTATTTGTGATTGATCTGGAGGATCCTCATCATCTTAGATGATCTTCTTAAATTATGCTTAATTATTAGTAATCATCTTGGATGATCCACTTGTTCATCCTGGATGATCCATATTTTAAATTTGTCTGGTATGATCCATTATTGTCGATCCTCCTAGACGGTCCACCTAATCATCCTAGATGATCTTGTTTTTTAATTGTCATCTAACATGACTCCTCCTGATGATTTCTTATGTTTAATCATCCTGGATGATATAACCACTTTTTTAACCAATCATCCTAAACACCATAATTTTTTCTGATCATCCTGGACGATCCTATGATCGTCTTGAATGATCCTGTGATCATCATGGTTGATATGGATGATTCTTTATAAATAGCAATTTTGAATTATAGTTGCACACCTATCTTCACTATAAGATTGTCGGGATCCCTCTATCTAGGACTATTAATCCTCATACACTCACTTACCATGTCCTTAATCTTTTTTCTCACACCTCACTCACCTTCATTCCTCACTCACCTTCCCCCTCAATTCTGAACTTCTTTATGAATTTTTTGTGAGCCTTATGATAAACTCCACCTACACTGCCCTTCAATCCTATATAAACATATGCCCTATAGAAATTACCTATTAGGATTGTTACAAACTCCTCCAGCTATCCACTACTAGAGATAAGATTCACCTCTTATCTCAAGATCCTAATTATGACTGGGCTCCTACCAATCAACTTATGAGAAACACTCATGTCTCTTATCATGATGGTGTGTCTAACACCTTAGCCAAGGATGCTATGAGAATCCAATATGTACTTCATATCTCAATTATTCCTAAAGCTGTCGATTGTGTCCACATCACTCCTCTGCTTTCAATCACCACCTTCTATATAATGGCCCATAAGGAATTCAACACTGTTGATCTTTTTTTTCATTACATTGAGCATCTGACTTGAATTAGGGATCCAGAGCATCAAAGAAAGTCTAACCTTGCATTAGGACACATCATAGCCTATGTCATGGAAACAAAATATTATATTCTATATCCTGCCCCACCTAATTTTTAGCCTGCCTTCTTCACCAACAACTCCTTCTACATTCTTTATAGTACTTATCTCGAATAGGAGCATGAGCAGGCTGTGGTAGCTGAGGAGGAAGCTGCTCCTGCACCTATTCCTACACCTGCTCCTATCCGCCAGCATCACAGTTGGATCAACTAGTGGAGCAGTTCGACTAGTGGGAGGCTAGGTTTGAGTCTCATGTTACAACACAGGAGCAGCTGCATGCAGAGGATGTCACTAGATTTCATTCGTATGTGGAACACCAGTAGCAGCAGCATGACCAGGACATGACCTAGTTTGGGGAGTAGTTCACTACTATTTCTAGTTTCTTTCAACAGCCACCACCACCACCTCCTTCTAACGATCAGGGCCCTTCATACTTATAAATTATTTTTCTTGTGATGTTTTCTGTGATGTTGATTAGTTTTTATTTTTTGTTATGTTTTTCTATTCTAATTTTCTCCTCCTTTTTGTGATGTCAAAAGGGAGAGTAGTGGTAGTGTTATTTTGTTGTACTTTTTTTACTATTATTATTTAGTATTTATACCATCTATTTGATTTTAGTAAATTTTGTAATGCTTAGTTCACACTAATTTCCTTCACGTTATATCTCATTTAACTACTTAAATCAAATTTTCTATCAAATGTTTACCATCATCAAAAAGGGGGAGATTATTGTGAATCTAGATTTAGGAATTATAATTTTGATGATAGCAAACATTTTTTAACACTTCTATTTTTTCTACTATTGCCCTGCCTACTAACGTTTCTGGTCCACAAGGTCAATTGCAAATCAAGCTAGCCCAAGATTGGGTATATTAGGCCCGTGTCAATCTGTAAGTGTACATTAAGTGTTTTTACCTTTTCTTGAGTCAAATGTAACAAAGTTGGTCCTAATGCTAAGTAACCTTGCACAAACACACTTAAGGGGGAAAATTCTGTCCATTTTAGAGTTTCCTAATTTTGATCATATTGTCCGGGATGATCCAAAAGCATCCTGGACAATCCGTTAAAAATAGAAACCCCAATTAGGGCATCCTTGTTAAGGCAACTAAAATTAAGCAAATCATCCTGGACAATATTAGCATCATCATGGACGATATGCTCAAATAAAAAATAATCAGCCGCTAACTCTTTTAGGCATGTTATTATTTTTGGACATTGTACAGGACATTATCATGGATGATTCTTTATAAATATGATTAAATTAGTTTAATGATCAAGAAAAGTAATTAATATTTAATTGATCGATCATATCATCCTAGACGATGGCAGGATCATCGTGGATGATTAGTTAAATAAACCTTAGTTTCTTCCTAAATAAATGGAATGATATTTTGGGCGATATATATTTATTTGAACTAATCATATAGGATGATCCTATAATCATCCTAAATGATCAGGGATTTTTTATCATTTGAACATGTAAAGTCTAGCCGAATAGAGCTATAGTCTAGACAACATTTAAAGTTTGAACTAATCATACAGGATGATCGAGAAATCATGCCAGATGATTTGTTATCTTTTCATCATCCAGACAAGTAAAGACTAGCCAAACAAAGCGATGGTCTAGACAATATTTAATGTCTCTAACTAATCATACAGAATTATTTACCATGGTGCTGGACGATAAGAAAAATAAACCTTCAGTTATCCAGCCTCCCCCAAATTGTCCTGGCTGATTGAGCTAAATTTGTATTGACCGTACATGATGATATGTTTATCATCTTGGATGATATTATTGATTAATTGTAATTTAGTACAAATTAGAATCCATTCTATATAAGATCTATTGTTTTTTCAAGATGAGGTTCTCTATTTTCTTCAAGAGGAAAGAAGTTGGGTTCTCTATCTACTTCAGGAGGAAGCGAAAGGAGTTAGGTCCTCTGCTTCATCGGGGTTGGTGGAAAGGAGTTTTTGTATAGGCTTCTTCACCTTTATGTGAGAGAAAAATGAGAGTAACTGAGTTTAGTGCAAAACTCGTTAGAGAGGCTATGGGGAGTGGACGTAGGTCAAGTTGACCGAACCACTATAAAATATGGTGTGTTCTTTCTTATTGTATTTTTGCATTTAATTTCCATAATTTATTTTCTGGTGAATGATTGATTGATTTAGATCATGAATTTTGTTTGAGAATTTTTAAAACACCAACTCACCGCCCCCCCCCCTCTCGGTTAGCCTCAGGCTAGTTCATAAGGGATTAACATCCCTAACAAACTTTCATAATAGGCCTATGGATATTATTTAGAAGAATATCCACTACATGTTGTTTTTACAGCGTGGTCACATTTCATTTAGAGGTTTCTCAATCTTAAGATATACTTGCCTAGAGACTCTCCTAGCTTTTACTTTTCGATGACCAAATTGCCTATGGTAATATGATATTTAGTTGTATAAAATCTCATTAATAATAGACTCTCGAACTGAAAAAAAATTCTGCCTAAACCATTGGATATATCTGCATATCATTAAAAAGAAATTCCAAAGAGACTACAAATAAATTGCAAAAACATCATACATCTGACCCTCCAACGTCCACACAACTCCCACAAAATTGGTGCAAATGCTATATCAGGTTCTCTAAACCACTAAAGACATTGAATGAAGGTAGAATGAAGCCTTTTGGATAAGGGACTGATCATACTCCTCGTCGTAGGGCTAACCCTTTAGAATAGATGCGACCCCTTTGGATTGGAGAAAACCTCCCTTATATGTCTTTCGATCTCTTATTTTATGTCTTTTTCTATTGGTATTATAGGGATTGATGGGATTGTTTGGGTTCATTCTTGATTTTTGGGGTTAATTCTAGCTTTCTGGTTATGCAATGTTGGTTGTAACTTCTTAACATGAAGTTATTAATTTTGAGCTAGCTAATCCAATATTTATGCTACCCTTAATAACATCTGCTCTACCATTTTCTCAAGATTTCTTATGTGTTCATCTTACTCTCTAAGCCTAGAAAACATATCTAAATCTAAGCATAATATAGCTTACTCCTCTTCTTTCTTATGTTGAGCTCTGCTAGGGTCAACATCCGTAATTGATTCTCTTATCTCTACATGTAGACACCACTCGTAAGAATATCCCCCTCTATAGTGTCCGTCAAAAGATCATCTTCGTTTGGATCAAAGGATTATATTGCTTCTTTCTTATGTGTCATCCTTAATAGGTTTTGTGATTTCCTCCTTTAGAGATGGTGGAGAGTTATGAGTTATGGTGGGCAGGAATCTCATATCTTTAGGTAGGGAGCCTAGAGACTACTACAAATGGATTACTACTTTCACTCTTTCTTTATTTAATTGGATCATAATCTATCGAAGGATACTTGGGACTCTTTCCCATTACATCAAAAAATTTCTTGATCTCCTCTAATCTGACCATAATGGAGGATAGCTTTAGAGTCTTCACAAGATAAATTTGTGTCATACCTTCAAAATGTAGGTTTCTTCATAATCCAATAAGGATGATCTCCTCAATCTTAGTAGATAGAAGGCTAGGTACCCAGTGGTATTAATACATAAATATGAAGGTGACAGGCTGCCTCTTATACTTCTTAGTTATTTTTAATGAATGAGGGGTCAGGTCCCTCATCCAAGTTCTCTTTTCCTTCAAAATTTCCTTCTCCAATCTATGGGATATTATTCCCTTCATCTATTTTAGACACTCCCATTTTATCTCACCTACTGAGGTAGCATAAGTGTGGATGATATTCCTTAATATCCTCTTTTTTTAACCATATTTTCTTTAGGAGCCTTCTTAATATAGTAATCCATCAAGCATGGTGGAGAGTGGGTTATCATACTTATTTTCACCTCTCCTACTATAGTAGAGAGAGGGTAGAAGTGACTTCCCATTATAAGAGAGGATTAAGGAAGGATAAGCAATACTTTTACAACCTTAGGTTCTTCCTCTCCTAGGGCCTAACTTAGCAATCTTCCTGGCTTTGGTGGTTTTCTTCCTTACATTTATAGAATAATTTTTCTTCTAGTTCTTGATGGTGAAGGGGAGGTATGAACTTTAACCTATTTTTGATATAGATGGCCTCTTACCCACTGCTACTAATTTCTATTTCTCATCCTCCTTCGTAGAGGATGAAATGGGCAAGGGGACATCCTTTTGGGTCCTACTAGATAGGTCAACCAACATTTCTCCATCAACTTACAATTTTAGAGTATCAAATCTTATTATAAATTAAATAGTGTTTGCACTCATGAGTTCCTCTGCAGTCAAATCTCTTTCGAGTGAAAGATGAGGTTTCAAGCCATTTAAAATTTTATGTAATTAAAAGATAAATTATTTGAATTAGTTAATTCTTGAAATGGAATTTTGATGCCATTAATGATTTTATTTTCTTATCATATTTTTAAGTTATAGAAAATATAACCTAACATATACTGATAAGATATCAAAATCATTTATGATTTCATAAACATAGGATCCTATTATATATGTTAAACTACGAGAAGATGTAGCATAACATATAACAATGAAATCTAGGAATTGTTTTAATTTTTGTCATCTTAAGAAAGATTTAGATGTTAAATTTGATTGATATAAAAATATTTTTAAATATTAGAACCCAACAAGAGGTTCATAAAATTGATATGAAAAATTGAGGAGAAATTTCTTGACCCTCTCATTCCACCAATTAACTTGGTGTGAGATGCTAAGGTCTCAATTTTGTTAGAATTTTGCTCATTCGCCTCCCTTACATGTTATTTTCCTTTCTTTTTGATTTTATCAATGCTCATCTAAGAAAGAAATGGGTAGAGGGACCAACAGAAGGAAGGTAATCTTAACTTGTGGACCTAAAATGTTAGTAGGCAAGGCAGTCGTAGAAAAATAAAAATGTTTTCTATCATCAAAATTATATTCTTTGAAATTAGAATCACAACAAAAAAATTTTACTTCCATAAACTAGAATTATTTATAATGGGAAGCAAGTTATAGACAATCCATAATCTTCAAATCAACCTCCCCTAGATTAATTACTAGATGTAGCAAACATAGAGATTTATAAAGTAGATTTCAACATGTCAGCTCAACTCAAAAAAATTACTATGAAATTGAGTATTTATGATGCTCTATTCTTTCTAGAGAGTTGAGAGAGGCTTTAGATAAAGCATGACTCGATATAAAGATCTGTATGGCTTAGCTAGCATCAACACAGTAAAACAACACTCTATACTTTAAGGAAGTTCCAGGGATCACATTTTTAGATGAAGATTTACTTTTGGAACTGCAAATCATAATCATCCATTCTATACTTTTATAAATATTGATAAGTTCAAATTATCTCGTGACTTTATTGATCTAGGTGCGGGCTCAATAACCGTACTTTAGAAATAGAAACATTTAAAACCAAATGCAAATTCTATAGGGTTGATTTTGAAGATTTTTTAATGCTCTTTTAGGTACACCATAACTACATAAATATAGAATGGTGCTTCCACCAGTCATCAATGTATCAAAAACTCTCAAGAAGGGGTAGAGCACTACATCAAAGGTGATTTACAACTAGTTTTTAATCAGTAAGTATATATGAAGATGCTTCATACTATATGCCTAAGAAGCTGGCTTTTTTCTCTAAAAATCTTAAATTGGCTAAAAGCAAAGCAAAAGAAATGACAGAAAATAAAGAAAATGAAAAGAAAAAAAAAAAAGAAAAATGTTTCTACCACCATCACATAATGATCTAGAGGAAGATTTCAAGGATGACAAAACTAAATGATACAAAAAAGTGAAAATCAATACATGCAAGTAAGGGAACCTGTAATACATATTGATTTAGAATCTAGTCTGGATGAAGATTCTTTTTTGTTTGAGAATGACCCATAGCATATATAATATAGGAAATTTATCAATCAACCAAAATTTGATATTTCTATAGAAATTGATAGCGATGAGGATTGGGTCTAAGTCATTAGGGAATATAATTAAGACTTATCTACCATGGAGAGGTTAAAAATGTATGTGAAAAGTATTATCTTAACCCCAATATCCAAAAGTGATGTAAAAAGGTTGGAGGTGAAAGCCTCACTTTCTTAAATAAAGATTACAGTGCCAATACCTTCGTACCTTCCACCAGTAAACCCATGTAACTCTTATTAATCCATTTATTGATTAGATAATAGAACATCCTTTTGAATAGTACTCGAATTGTGTAAATAAATTAGATAAGAAAGATTTATTTCCTTCAAATTTGACTAGAGGTAAAGCCCAATAATTGAACACCTATGCATAATAAAATATCATAAAAATACATCAAGATGTAATAATGGGTTTGTATCTCTATGCCTATTTAATGATGATGCATATTGCTTATTAATATCAAAGAATCTAGAGTCTAATAGTATCTTTTAATAAAATATTAAATCTTTAAAAAACTCTATTTAGAACCTTCATATAATTTAGGTGACTCTCAAGTAAAATGTCCTCCTCCTAAACTTGAAGAGGATATTAAATATGTAATTGATGACCTAAAAAAATAAATTAATCCATGAAAGAAGACCCTCATTTGATTATAATAAGCTCTTTATTTAAAGACAGTAAGGAAAACAACATGATCGAGTTATTATCAGAATTCAAAACTATTTTTCTAGGAGTTATGAACAACAAATAACAACAAGGCTTTGTCCCACTATGTGGGGTCGGCTACATGAATCCTTTTTTGCCATTGTGTCCGGTTAAAAGTCAATTTCTCATCTAAATTTAATAAAGAAAGATCATTTCTATTCTTTTTTAACCAAATATTTTTAGGTCTACTTCTATCTTTCTTAACATAAGTCCAATCTAATACCTCAACTTTCCTAACCGAATCATAAAGGCCTTCGTTTAATGTGACCAAACCGTCTAAGGTGACTCTCTCTAATCTTATCTTCAACTGGAGCGACTCCAACCTTTCATGTATATGCTCATTTCATATCCAATCTCTAAGGGTCAAGCCACTCATCCACCTAAGTATCCTCATCTCTAGAACACTTAACTTAATATTATGCTTCTCTTTAAATGGCCAACATTTAGCACCATATATCATTACAGGTCTCACAACCAACTTATAGAACTTTCCCTTAAGTTTGAGGGGGACTTTTCTATCGCATAATAAGCCCAATGCATTCCTCCACTTCAACCATCCAACTTTAATTCTGCTGATAATATCCCCATCTATTTCACAATCACTCTAAAAAATAAAAGCAAGATATCTAAAATATGTACTCTTATTAATTACTTGATCGCCCAAAGTCATAATATCCACACTAGGTCTATTTCTAAAAAAATTACACTCCATATATTCAAATTTAGAAGTTCATAAATTAGCAATTCAACCAAAAATGGCTCCTATAAAATAAAAACCACAGGAGATATGACTCAACATCAAATAGTAAGTTGTACTTGATGTAAAAAAGTTAATTGATGCTAACTTTATTAAGGAGAAGAAATATCCAATCTAGCTAGCTAGCACCATTCCAGACAAATAAAGAATGGTGAGATACACATTTTATAACATGAGATATTTTATTTTATGGATGGTTCATCTGGATACAATCAAATAAAGATGGATCCTGAAGATGAAGTATATATAACATTCAAAATGTCGATAGGAATCTGCAACTATAGAGTTATGCCATTCAGTCTAAAGAACATCTAAGTAACTTATCAATAAGAAATGTTGAGGATTTTTGATGTACTAATCCCCTATTAAGTGGAGTGTAATATCGATGATCTAGTTGTTAAAAAACTCAAATAACATAATCATTTATATAACATCATAATTATTTTCCAAATATTATGGTAATGTAGTTTAAAAATTGAATCCTTTGAAGTATGCTTTCGACACCACTTTAGGGAATTTTTTTAGTTTCATGGTTCGACGCCATGGAATCAAAATTAATCTGAATAAAATTAAAGAGATAATAGAAATGCCTCCACTTAAAATCCTTACCAATTTAAGATTTTTCCAAGGTCGATTAGCGTATCTTAGAAGATTCATATAAAACTTTTCAGCAAGATGCCAACCGTTTATGGCATTACACCAGAAAGATGCTCCATTTTGTTGGGATAAGATTTGCAATATTGCTTTTGACAATATAAAAAGGTATCTCATAAAACCCCAAGTTATAGCAGCTTCTATACCAGACATGCTGCTAATTCTATATACAACAACTTTAAGTTAATCACTTTGCACTTTGTTATCACAAACTATTGAGAAAGGAAAAGAGAATGTGCTTTATTATATCAGTATATGTTTAATTCCCACTAAAGTAAATTATCTTCTGATAGAGAAGAATTATTTAGCCTTGATATTCATCATTCATAAGTTGAAGCATTACATGCATTTTCATAAAGTAAATTTGATATCATGAGTAAACCCACTGCAATATCTAATTACTCAATTGATGTTATCCAAAAGATTTGCTTGATGGTCAATAATTCTATTATTTTGAGATTATATTTATCCATTTATGAGAAATGAAGAAACAAGTTATAACAGATTTCTTAACAACTATCTAGTGCTAGTTGATTACCCAATAAATGATGAATTACCATATGAAAAAATCATGATACAAGTCAAATGAGAAGCCCATCAGAGATTTCTATTTTAATGGTGCTTCTTCTAGTTAAAAAGTAGCATCAGATGATATTTTTCCAATGCAAGCTAGAATTTATATAGTATTTGTTAAGCCAAATAAATGTTTGATGTATTATTCTTACCATTTTTTATAACTTTGTATGAACAATGAAGCTGAGTATGAGGCATTGATAAGTGGAATGAAATTGATCAAAATCTTTATAGATTTGTAGTTTGTGATTAATAAAGTAGCTAGAATTTATAAAGTATTGAAAGAAACTTTGATTCCACATCACAATAATATTATGCATCTTCTAAAATGAATTCTAAAAGTGACATTATAAAAGATTCCTTGTGGAAAGAATTCCAATGCAAATATGCTTACTATGTTATCCAAAGCACTAACATGTCCTAAAGGAGATTCAATTCTAATTAAAGTGCAAGCATATAAGTTTTATCTTCTATAGACTTCGACTATATAAATGGAAAACCTTCAAAAGAGGTGAAAATTATTTTAGTAGTAGATAATGAAATATTCGATTGGAGAAAACCTTTCATCCAATATTTGTGAGAGAATAAATTGTCATGATAAATCAGTTGTAGATCAAATCAAAAATAGATCATTATCGTATGCTCTGATTAATGACACTATATATAAAAGATCAATCAGATGTGGTTGTGGTGTCTAACATAATCAAAAGCATGAAAGATCATATAATGCATGCATGCCATATTTTGTGACGCATATAAGGCTGGACCTAAGAAGAAAATAAAAATTAAAAGATTGGGATATAACTAGTCTTCAATAATAAATTACTACATGATTATTATCCATTATAATTTACATTAGCTACCCAATGACCTACATCTAACCACTGCTTTATGGCCTTTTGAAAGTTGGGGAATAGATAATCGTTTCATATTAGCAGCTATAGATTAATTCTCAAAATGAGTAGATACAATTCCTTTGAGAGAATTTAAAGCTCATCATGTTATAAAATTATTTAAAGAAAATATCACATATAGATTCAATGTTCCTTGTTGAATTATCTCGGATAATGCTCCATCATTCAGAATGACTAACATAAATTTTTTTGCTAAATGTCACAACATCAATTGGAGATTTTTTACCATTTATTAACCTTAGGAAAATGGGTTGGTAGAGGCCATCAAGAAAAATTTCGTTCAGATATTAAAGAAATACTTAGAAGATAATAAGAATCAATGGCACGAGAAGTTGGTTGAGGGTTTATGGGCATACCAAACCACTTATAGATCTCTAACTCAATTTATGTCCTATGCTTTAGTCTTTAGTGTAGAAGTTGATATTCATTTAGAAGTAAAATAACCTTTACTCAGACTTACAATAAATTACAAGATAATTTCATATCACAATGCTAAATGCTGATTAAAATAGCTCGATGGTTTGGAAGAGAAGCATCTGAAATCTCAATAGAACCTCGATTTGAATAAAGATAAAATGATCCAGACTCATGACAAATTTGTTCATCAGAGAATTTTTCAAGTAGGTGACTTGGTGCTAGTTCTACAATGACCCATTTTAGCTTATCTAAAGATAGCGAAAAATTTGAGCCAACATGGGAAGGTCCATTCATAGTGGCAAAAGTCTACAAAAGAGGATCATATCAGTTGATAAATTCTAAAGGAGATCATCTCATGTTTCCTTTAAATGGACAATATCTAAAGAAGTACTATAATGGTTGATACATTACATTATTTTTTTAATAAAATAAATCTTGAAGTTTAAATTGGCTTTATTGTTAAAGCTACGTAGTGATAGAGTCCATATGAAAAGACTGTGTCTATAAAACCTCTTCTTTTTAAATTTTCTATTTTGAGAATCTATTTCCTTGTCCAAGAATTGATATTGTTGACCTCATTTTTCCATGATTTCATCGTGATCTACATCTCCGTGATCACCCATTCTAATGAATAATTTATATCAATATTCAGTTAAAGAATCAATACCTCAATCTACAATTATCTTCAATCACCTCACTAGTGGCAAGCTTTATAATCTACACTTCAATCTTCTCTATAATTAACCCTTAAACCAATCATATAACCATCCATCTTTATCCTTGTATATTTCAATGAATAAATCATCATTTCAACTACACATTATTTAAATCTCGAATAAATTTTTAATATGCCTCGACTATACACTCAATAAGTTTGTAGCCATCCTTAGATGTTTAGTCACATCAATCAATCACCATTCCTATAACGTACCAAACCTAAATAACCCAACATACACTCGAATCAAGTTCTAAATAAACTCTATTTTTACTGAACTTCCCTAAAAATCACTCCTAGTTGATTTCTCATGAATAATCATCCTGGTCCAGTCAATAGTTGCCTTAGGCAACTAAACCTATATCAGGTCAAACTAGGCCTAATTGAGCCCAACAACTTTATGCAATTCAATCAAGTCTCTTACCCATTCACAAAGAATTCATTACATAGCAAGCATGTCCCTACACACCAGAGTCACATAAGGAGTGGTTTAACTCGGTCAAACCACCATGTGTGATCAAACTCCAACATACATAAACTCATTTGCTTATATATTAAATATACTACCTTAGACACCAGGGAGTTCACTCAAACATCACCCATGTATCCTCTCAAGTCAACATCAGCATGCTTGATAAGTTGACTTGTCAAATAGTTAACTAAACATCTAAAATTGGTTTGTTAGTCAACACACATAGCCTAAATTTTTTTATCCTAATTAAAACCCATCAAACTATTCAAATAGCTCTTGATCTTTCTTAAACTCAAGTTTAACCCTATTTAACCCCTTATTCAACCCTAACATACCATAGTGGTCCCCCATATGAAAATGACACCCAATCATTTTCTCCTGCTTCAACTTGCCTCCTTATTATATGATGGCCTAATATACATGTCTAGCATCCACACAAAATCTTTGATCGGTCACAGCCACTCAAAGAAATCGCAAACCTTGAATTTCCAAAAATTGTTTGAAACACTTATTCGAGCTTAACTTTCAACCTAGTTGCTACCTAGATATTTTTTCTTTTTATTTTGCTCCCTCAATTGTTCTAGTGTATACCCCTGGAGATTCCCTATTGCTTGGAGCTCATCGGCATCAAGGCTGATGAAGGAATAAATGCTTCTTCATCCTATGCCATCTAATTTGTTAGACAACATACAGTTTCTTGCTCTTGAGCTTTTTGTAGAATTAATAGAGGAGCTTTCAACAAGGATAACAAGCCCTTCTACATCCTTAAATATCATCTCTAAGCAGGTATATCCCAAGCCCTTACCATTTCTCTAGGTATCTAAATAGCTTATAGGATGTGTAATTATAAGCTTTAAAATAACCCTCCCATTGCATCTCTATGATCATTTGTCACTGTTTTCTTAAGTTTTATAACATTAAATCCACTGTGTGGATAATTTGAGGTAAAGTAAATCTAAGTTTAAGGTTATGACAAGCTAGAGTATGAAGATTAACCCTTATCTATCTGATTCTTCATATTTGCATTATATGGCTAGTATCTCATCAGTTTATGCGCTCTATCCAATTATGTATAACTATGAAACATATCATTCTTATTCAGTCGGATTAGTACGATATGTCCCTAACAACATAGATTGAATGGTTTTGGGGGAATTTAATGTGGTTAAGTAGCAAATAACACGTTGTTACATGGATGGATGCCATTCCAATGTATATAAAGGGTGATGTCACCATTATGAATGGTCCTATCACATGCCAATGCGTGTTCCTCCTCCTTCATCACCATTTTTATAAATAAAACTAAAATTAAAAAGTATTTTTAACTACATAACTTAGGAAAATTACTATAAATTAAATACTCAATCATTTTATGCAACTGAACCTACATTTTTCTCAAAAGAAAATTCTATTTAATTTAAAAAATAAATTCATGTTAAGGTGATCAATGCTTAGGGAATAACTCCAACTTATTGTAATACAAGATTACTAATCTATAATTTTAATGATGATAAACATTTTTGATTGAATTGTTTCTTTTCTCATTAATTATTTTAGATATTTCTTTTATCTATGAGCACAGGCATTGTAGGTAATACATACACCACTCAAGGATACTAAAAGCTTAAGAATGGGTAGAATAGGAATGTTAAGTAATAAAATTTATAGTTTTATTTTCTTTATTTTCTATTTCTTGAGTCTGGCCATATAAGAGTTTATGCAATTGAGTGATTGTGCACACGCAGGGGGAGTGATATGAACTTATTAACTTTTACCTTTTTTCCACTTTTTCATATGCTTAGGTGAGCTTTGTGATATGATTGACACGTCATTGCCTTCGTCACCAACTAGGCTATCTCTTTCTGTATCTCCAGCTTTTATAACAATAGTTTCACCTGCAACCAAAAGTCTTTGACCCAAACTTTGCTCGTAGGCAATGAGTGAGCCAATCAAATTATCAATAGAATAATCATTCAAATCTTTTGATTCACAAATAGCAACAACTTTGGTATCAAATTTTTCAAGTAAACAATGAAGAATTTTATTGACTTTTTTAAAATTTGAAAAATCTTTT